>NC_028644.1:51579401-51633206 GCF_001406875.1 Solanum pennellii
TATATATATATATATATATATATATATAGTTATATATATATAGTTATATATATAATACATTTAACTTTTGTGGGAGTTTCTCTAACCGACAGTCATCACTTAAGAGCTATAGTGATGATACAACATTTTGCCTCACGCTGCCAAGGTTGTCCTATACCTTGCCATTGGTATAGATACTGAACTACATACTAGGTGGATCCATCAGTCTATGCTAAAAAGCACTAAAGGAATCATCTAAAAAGTATGACCTTTTTCTACCCATGTTGGCTACATGGTTTAGGGGTGTGTGTGTGTGAGAGAGTTATCTGAACTCTCCCCCATATCGATGCTCAATGCTACTCCAAAAAGTATCATTATATTAGCTCTTATGTTTTTAAAACATATTACTTCTGTGGCTTGAGATTAGTGCTCAAAACTAAGCTCAAAGACTATCTTGGAAATCTCAGTTTCCCTGCTTACTTCATTTAGAAAGCTATTACTCTTTTTTGAAAACTAGCTCGAAGGCTCTTCGAAAATCTTAGTTTCCGTTCTTATCTAAACGTGAAAATATTTTATACTCCTTTGAGAATACTTAGTCTCCATATACTTCTTTGAAGAAAAGAGTTCACCTTACTCCGAACTGAACTCAGATTAAGTCTTAAAACGAAGTTAAAATGTTTGTAAAAGACTTATGAAACTTGAAATGAACTCTTCTCCTTATCTTTACTCTTTACTCTACTTGATTTTTTAGTCTTATGAAAAAGTTAAAAGCAAGTGTAATAGACTTCTTGAAAAGACTCTAAGAACTTTGTGGACTTGACTTTTAACTTTCCTTGAATTTGAAGTTATGGATTCAAGATGATAATTTGTGTTTCTGGGTGATTTCTATATGTTTAGAAGTCATTTAATTTAGAGTAGTTAGAATCATTAGAAAGGGGTATCACATGATACACGAGTTCTAACAGAGATTGTATCTAATCCAGATAATGACTTTCCATTTTCCCCTCCTAGTAAGTTATATAAATTAAGATATTATGAAATACTAATGTTTAACTTTTTTGTGATTATTTGAACATTATTTTAACGATATTAAGTACTATTTATGGGATGTAGCATATCCAAAGACTCGAAAATTTTTAACACCATATCGGAACATTCGATATTGGTTTGGAGATTATCATCTTAGGTGTTCTATTGTATAGGAGGCATTTATATTCTATTGATGTTCAGAGATATGTTGTTATTGGGAGTTTTGCAGTTCATAATTTTATCATGAAGGAGCGTATAAATGAGGTTTTTTTTTAATAAATACAATGTAATTCAATTAATATTTGATGAGGAAGAAGGAGAAGATAAAGAAGTGTTGAATGAAATAAATGGGCTTGATTGGACTACTGTAAATCCACATATAAAGAGTAATATGCGTGAAGAACTTGTACTTCAACTAATGCAAAGAAGATGGAATACTTCAAAGTTTTATATTTTCATTATTAGGCACGTTTTATAATATTTGAACACTAGAATATGATCTTACTATTTTATGGATAATTATTAAATTATCTTATATTTGGCCAATAAAATCAAAAAAGATTTCATTAGTTGAATAATCTATTTATAAAGATATACTTATGTTGAATTCTTAAAAATATGAGAAAATACATCAAATCTTTCTTAAACTTGTCCGTAAAACTCACTTTAACATCATAACTTTACGGGTGTTTAAATACATCTTAAACAACTTTCAAGTGAATTAAATACCACGTTATACATATAATACGAGCTTCACAATTGGAAGGTGAAGTACGCATGCACCACATAAGCGCCACCTCAATGACACATTGATAACACGTCAGATTGTGGAAAAAAATTAATTTCATTTTTTTTCTTTTTTCACATCATTTTTTGTTCTCATTTTCACTGTTCACTCATCTTCCTCATTGTTCCATGTCCTTAATTATTTCAATAATCAATACAATACAAAAGTAATTGTTACCCTTTGCGAAGATCCAACAGCCATACATTATTTCTAATAATTTTACAAATATTATGTGAAATAATGAAAATGACTATACGTCGGCAAGTGCTTCAGTGACAACTTTGAAAAATTATCATCATCGTTGGAGCTGGATTTGTTGGTGTTACTCTTGCTCATACTCTTGGGAGTGTTTATTTTCATATTTCATTTTTTGTTGTTTAACTTACTATTGTAATTTTTTTGAAAGCTCAATCTTAACAACTATGGTTGCTCTAAGGACAACCATCAACCACTTATATGACAATCGCCGAAGTTGTTATATTATGCTCAAAATCGACATATTTGATGGTGGCTCGCCTCAAAGGCAAAAAAAAATAAATGAAAACAATGAAGGGGGGAATGGAGGAAAGATAGGAAAAGGGTACGACCAACGTTTTTTCCATGGTTGCTGACGTGGTGAAATTTCTTAGCGAGATTTGGTGGTCTCACGGCGGCTGAACTCTCGCAAAAGGTTTAAACGGTGATGAACGAAGAACAAAGGGGTTGGGTGAGGTCTGGCGTGGTTGAGTTTTGTTGAATTTGTTGCATTTGTTGATTTCTCTCGGAAGTGACCACCGGCGGGGGAAACAAAGAGAGCTGGTATAGATTGAAGTTGGACCCACTTACCTTCCCTTTTCACTTTTTATGTTATTTACGTGCTTAGATTTTATTTTTTTGCCACGTCAACCTCTAAGGTGATATTTAATTTATTTGTAAGTCGTTTAAGACAATATATAAATAAACGTAAAGTAACAATGCTAAAGTAAGTTTCGGAGACAAGTTTGAGGGGGGAATCTATGTATTTTCCCTAAAAATATCCATGTTACAATGACTTTTATTTGCATATCATATAATATAATATTCTAAAATCAAATTCAAACAATTAGAACTTTTTTTGGACCAAAAGTGATATTTTCGTTGAAATAGAATTTTATAATATTTTATTAGTATAATGTCTAACTTCACATGCACATTTATACAATAAAAATGTACGGATTTAGAATAAGATATGTATTTAAATCAAAACACCTAAATCTTAATGCATATACTTAGATTCAGATGTCTGAATCTTAAAAGAAACAAATGAGGCCTAAAACACTTGGGTGGATTTGAGCTTTCAGGTGAAAGAATTCTATCAGTTACATCGGCTAGTCAAAATGAAAACGAATGTGAGAAAGAAGCAACGTTACAAAAAGTTACAAAATCGAAGGGGGGCCGATGCAAGTCCCCGCGAGCTACAAAACGTATCCCTCCTATTCAACAACTAAACCTTAAATGATACAATTTTCTTCCACTTTTTTTCACATTTTCCTTTTCCCTTTTCCAGAATTTGCACTAATCTTCCGTTCCCCCCATTTACAGGTACAACAATTTTCTTTTTTTCTTTTTCTTCATCTGATGGATTTTCTAGGATAATGACGTGTCAAAAACTCCTATACCTTCACACCTCAGTATACCACAACTCGGAGAAGCCCTGGTTGTGGCTCAGAGTAGTCAAGGCCCTCCTCTAGCAGGTAACGCTGGACAGAAATGGGAAGCCTAGCAGGAGTACGCGAACCCTTTGTATGATGTCCTGTTCCAACGCAAATATAAACCTGTATTCGCTGCTCTGCTGATCTGGCAGCATTCCTCAACACAGACAGCTCACGCTTAAGGACATGAATCGCTTCAGTAACATGAAGACCATGCAGATCTATGATTCTCTCTTGTCCTCTTCCATTTCCCTGCATCTCTGGGTTCCTGCAAACAATTTTAAGCACACCTAAATATTCTATATGTTCAAAAGTCTTTGTAGGGTGGGGGGCTGATGCACAAAAACTTTATCAGCAGAGGAGGTTATGTTTTGTCACCAAAAAACTCAATTAGCATGAATTTTCAACATTATCATCCCTGTCATTTTTCGTCATTGCACAATGACGAAGCAGAAAATCACAGCACCTGGGAATTGGTAAAGCTACCAAACAGAACATGCATGAAAAATTCTGGATATCAATAGGAAGATGATATGATCTCGAATAGAGCAGAAAAATTTAATATTTACTGTGTGAGATGAAGATTGTGATGACAAAGAATCCTACAGTTCAAAAATCTTGTTAAAAGGACATCACGAGGATATGAAAACGTAAATATGAAGAGTTTAGGGTCTCAGAACATAGACGACAACATACTCACTGCCACAAGTGGGGTCTAGGGACTGTAGGATGTACCATACCCCTACCTTTGTGGGGTAGAGAGACTGTTTTTGATAGACCCTTGTCTCAAATGAAGCCAGAACATAGACATGGAAAAATAAAAACAGACCTTAGGCGATATATAGATTCTTGAGCCTTCCCATGAGCTGCCTTCATCTGCATATTGTGAAGTTGTCCCTTGACGCTCAGTTCTTTGGCCAAAGCCTTGTTACCAATAAGATATGCCTGACGTGCCTACTCAGACAGTTACATATATTAAGGATCTTGTAGTGCGGCATAAGAGAGCCAAGACTACTTGACATGATCATAGAGAAAATTCCTGCCACAATGATTCTCAATCCCAAAAAAGAAAAAAGAACAATGAATTCATCATGTAGTGAAGCTAAAAATCAACATTCCACAGGTGAACACCCAAAATATTATGATAACCCTATAATAAGATGGTCTAGCGATTTGTACAGCCGTAGTAGCATTATCGCTAATACACTTAAAAATGATTTTATGATTTCTTTTAAGCAGATTTTAACCAACTGTCTCTTCCTGTACAACCTTTTGCACTTCATAGTTGTACCAAGGAAGACTGCACAATTTGTTTCCCTAATCCAAAATGTGCACACTTAATTATATCCAGCAATCAAAGTCTTGTCTTCTATCTCACAACAGGAAAATAGTTAACAGTAGAATGCCAAAGAATATAGGCACACAATTTTTGTATTCGAAATCTTTAATTTTTTATCTTCATATGTCTTGAATATATTTACAATGCTTTCGTTTTATATTAAGTTCAAACAAACAATAACAGAAAAAAACAACCATGACAGAAATTGTGTATCTAATGATACTAAATTGTTTAAGAAAAGAACAGTAATCAAGTTAAGTAGATGTTAATGAATCTAGATGCACTATTTTGATATCAAAATAGATCACATAGAAGTCAGACACCATGCATGGAAGAATATACAAGGCAGAGGATCAATATGCCATTTTAATGTCCAATGACATCAGAATTCAATAAAATCTAAGAAATGCTCCAATTCCTTTTCCTGGGTCATGATTATAAATTTTTTAAATAAGGGTGTAGTGCAAGCAATCACTATGCTTTAAAAGAAGCAGGGCTTTGGTTCAGTGGTAATGAGTAAAGACACCACATGTAATGTGAGGGCCAGACAAACATCATAGGTTCGATCCTGCCACAAACAAAGCCTGGCATTTAGGCTGGAAGGAGGGTAGATTAGTGGGCCCATACTCTCCATAGTTTCAAACCTGTGCATCACCAAGAGCCAGGAGCCACAGGGGATTGCTCTGACATCAAAAAAAGAAAAAGAAAAAAAGGAAGATTGTATCACTTCTGACTTCACATCAACAAAATGCACCTACAGTAAGCTTTTCCAAGGATCATCACTAGTTCGTGATCAGATTTCCAAGTTAGTTCCCCTTATAAGCATATGATACATGGATCCATCACGCCTTCATGGCCTTCTTACTTATTTCTCCTTGGGGTTTTATGGGAGAAGAGGGCTAAAGTACTATGCCCTTGTGGCTTCACATACTAATATGCATGAACATTGAAGTGAGTTCACATCTACATATATTCTATCCACCTTTGCAATCATGATGTACACCACATACCTGTTCAAAGTATGCATTACGCAAGCGTGCATGGTCACGAGCCTCTTCCCGCATTTCAGAATATATATTTGCTGCAATCTCAACAAAGTCAAAGCACATAGATGGGCAGAAATTATTTTCCGTACATTCAAAATTATATTGGCTGCTTCAGTAAAGAATTACCAACTGCTTCTCCAGTTTCAAGCCAGACAGGAGCTGCACGTGTGGAACCTCGGCTCTGCAACCTATCACCATAAACTCCCCTACTCTGTCCACCATTGTAAGAGCTAGCCAATACAGGTGAATTTCTACTTGATCCAACACTACCATCAGCTACTCCAGTCCTATCATACTTCCATATGCTAGAATCCTGAGATGCCATCTTCCTGACAGCAGATGCAAAATCTGTAGCACCTCGAAAAGGGATGGAAGAGCCAGATCTAAAAAGAAGGGTGCTCTCTTTTTCAGAAGGCCTATAGGGATTGACATTTTGTTGAGCATCTGAGTACTTTAGGCTGCTGTTTTGACTTTCTGCCACAGAAAGAGCAGGGAAATCCAGAGCACTAAGATTTGGAGCAGACAAGGCTTTTGAATTCAAATTTTGATTAAACCCACCATCAACTTGAAGCTGTAATAAAAAGCTTTGAGCCATTAGTATGTAATTGAAATGTCCAAAAGAACATAGTATCCAATTGAAAATCAATCTTCAAAACTATCAGAGATATGACCAGAAGTTCTACCACTTCCCACATTGTGTCCATTACCACTATTCTGTCAGTACAAATAATTTCACTGAACATCTAACTTATTTTGTATAATCTTCAGAAGAATTAATGCTTCGGACTCAAGACAATCTAAGAAATAGATAAATGACATAGACTACTAGGACACTGAAACTCAATGATAGAAGCTAATTGATTAAACTTTCTTTTGTAAGTAGCTGATTTACTAAACGTACCACATAATTGAATTTCTAGACATTTATAACTGTAGAACGCTTAAACATCATGCGTGGAGAAAATCTGGATTACTTAATTTGATGAAGACACAGTGCTCAAATAATTCTAATTACTGAACAATATTTCCCAAAACTTGGAAAATATTCTTTTTGAAATAATAAACATGATCAAAAAGAAATTCAAAAAGACCACCAATTCCCAGCCCATACTGATCAATATAATTGCAGCAATTTTAAGCTAATGGATCAATTCTTGAAAATTAGAAAGTCAATTTCCTTACAAAACTAAAAAATTCTACATTACTGTATCCATAAAGATTAAGAAAATGAAACATACCTCAAGCTGAGTAAGCATTTCAATTGTCAGATTCAAGTCACCTCCATTGGCATAGTACACCTCTCCAAGACTTTCAGCAGCAAAACCAGGAAATTGAGAGGCTAAAAATTCAAGAGGGTTTACATCTGCTTCAAAAAATGGTTGCTCGTTCATCATGTCTCCAAAGAAGCTGTTTCCTGAATTCCCATTATAATGAGGCCCCTCCCTAATATTGGCAAAGGGCTGGTCATTGGTCAGCGATGACTTGTCCCAGGGTTTAGAAGGCAGATGAAAACTAGTTGAGGATGCATCTTCGCCAAAAGATGTAATAGGATATCCTGTCTTTTCAACAAAACTAGTACCATTAATGCGATTAGGAGATAACTCCAGCTGGTCCTTCAACATGAAGCCACTGCCAGTTGAGGCAGGGAATATTGAAGCTTCATTGACATCGGTTACTGATAATCTAGAAAATGGAAGACTGCTGATTCCATGAGAATCATCTTCTCCCATGACATTGAAGTCCGGTGTAATATCATCCGGGAGCTGGCGACGCCAATACTGGTGAGCTTCATCATCTGAGTTGTTCGAAGCAGATGATTCTGATCTATCTAGTACAGCTTTTCCAAGAGTAGTAGTGGAGTTAGCGAACTTTGATGCATCGGTGCTGCTAGTGCTACCTGAGGGTGATCTGAGTGCAAAGGGTACAAATTCTGCGGCATTTGGATTCAAGCTTGTCGCTTTTGCTAAGGTTAGCTTTTTGTCACTGGTTGGAGTCCCTTTTCCTGATAAGCTCATTCTTTTTTCTTCGTTATTATTTTTCTTTTTGTTTTGTTTCTAGTTGGTTAAGAAAAAAGGGTGTCTACATACATCATGAAACTTCTAATTATAAGATGGCGCAACTATGCAGTCAATATCACCCAAACCCTGCCAAAAAAGAAAATGAAAAGCTTACTTAAGAACTTACCTCTGTTTATCAACATCTTTAAGTCCAGACGTCAAGATAAAAAATAATCATAAGCACCAATGACCTCTTTTCATAGTTCAAACCGAGAACAATAGCGTAAGTCAATGTTACCTTATTACTTCAAACAAAATCAGATCTTACTGACATTAGGAACAAACACAACTATAAACAAATATGGTATGATAATACTAACTAATTGCATGATCATGTCTAGATTCATCTAAATTTTTAGTTCAGTGCATATTCAGTTACTTCAACCAACAATCCCTGATCATCGAGTCAGCTGTATCAACCCCCGTAACCACCCAACCCTATATGATATCCATTTCTTTCCAATACTACCTAATTTCGCTCATATAATCTACAAGAATAAAACATGCAAATTTTGTTAAATAAACCAGAATAATCAGAGCTTCATGACAATTGAGTCACATATCACCATAATTAACCAAATTAACAAGATGTCCCACAATTCAATAAACTAATCATCTTTTTTTTCACTGTAAGTCACTTCATAAATCCTAATCATGCAACGCAACAGTCAATTCTCTAAACCTCAGTTTGCAGCCAAATCATTTCAATACACCGCGTAAATCACTACAAAAAGACTTAAAATAACATATTTACTGAATAAACAATACTAGTAAACTAAAAAAAAAAATACTTAATTGGTCAGACACAAATAATATCCGTAGATCTCCATGAATCTCCACAAGAAAATTGAAATTGAACACTAAGCACAGAAAGAAAACAACAAATCAACCAAAAATATAAGATCTGAGACAGAGAGATAGAGATATTGATATATACACCTTTACGAAGCTCGATTATGGACGAAACATAATTGAATGGATCCATTAACTGCAGATGTTGATGATAATATATATATATATTCAGATTCAACGATAAGAAAATATGAAACAAAAATTATGAAAAAATGAAATAAAAATATGAAGACGAAGAAGAAAAGTATACACCAGAGAAAAATACAAAGCAAATAGATATGAGAATTCTTCTGCTTGGCTGCTGTTCTTCGTCTTCTTCTTCAATGTCTTAGCTGAGGTAGAGAGAGAAAGTGGGAGAGAGAGAGAGAAAGGGAGAGGGTTTTAATTTTATTATTTTATTTCTATCTATATACTATATAAATCAGTATATGTTTATCTATCTGCTATACTATTGCTCTACTAATTCTAGCATTGCTTTTTCTTCTCTTTATTTTCCTTTTTCTTTGGTTTTTAGCTTTTACGAAATCCTCTTGTTTGTGACCACATAATAAAAGGGCAATAAAACCTCAACCCTGTGCCACTCAATATCAACCCACCCCTTTCTCTATACGCCGCCCTCTCTTCACTCTCACGACCCTTTGAGCCAATTATAAGAGATAAAATATATTTTTTTCAATAGAGATTTGACTTAAGAAAATGTTCGAGCAAATTATGGTACTTAAAAATATAGAAGAAAAAAAAGTAAAACATAGAGTTTCACATATAGAAGAATAAGAAATTACATAATTATCAAACAATGTTACTAATTAGTGAGAAGAGAAAGGGTGGAGGTTACTATTACCCCTACCTCTCCACATATAGCGTAACAATATTTGGATATCTATCAACCTTTTACTCAAACATAGTTCAAGTATAAATCATCTACTATTTTAAGGCCTCATTTGTTTTTCTTCAAGATTAACACTAAATTCGCATATCATCTAAATTTGGGTGTCACATTTGAATGATTAAGATGTTGTCTCGAAATTTGAAAATCGAATGATTAAAACTGTTTATTTTTCAACATATAAATATACATAATTTATATGTATAGAATAAATATACAATTCAAATTAAAATAATCAAACACTAAACATTAAAATAAAGTCATTATTTGATTGAAAAATAAAAATGTATGCTTGCTAGTGATAGGTAGAGATAGTTTGTAGTGGTGATGGTTATGTTGATGTTGATAGTTGTTGTTAGAGTTTTGCAATGATGGTGGTGATAGTTGTCCGCTGAAGGTGTATGTTATTGTGTTGACTGTTATAATAATAGTAATGGTGATGGCTTTGGTTGTTGTATTGGTGAAGTTGGTGATCATTAGTAGCTGGTGAGTGTTGATGGTGGTGGCAGAAGAATGTGTGTTGGATGATGATGTATGTGTGGTAATTGAAGGTGGCGGCTACAGAGACAGGGGTACCTATGTTGGTGGTGGTGGTGGTGGTATTGACTAAAGAACGTATGGTGGTAGTGTGTGGCAATGTTAGTTGTAACGGTGGAGATTCTCGGTAGTAGAAATTCACCATAGTGATTCATAGTAGTGGTGAAGGTAGTGGCTACCGAGGCAAGGAACAATGAATGTAATTATAATAATTTAGGATGTAAGTGTGGTAGTAGCTAACAATATTTGTTAGCAACAATGGTAGTTGTGATAACAGAGGTAGTTGGTGGTAGATAATGGTAATGGTGGTTGACAATGGCGATAGTGATAGTGATTGTGCTGGCAAATGTGGTTACTGGTGGTGGATTGTTGTTGTGGATAGAGTAATTGTAAATATTATTCACACAAGAATACATCTTGATGATATTAAACTTTGTTCTAGATCTTAATGAATAAGACATATTCAAATCAATTAAGTGCTTAAATCATAATGAAAATAATTTCGCTTACTAGTCTAATGTCTGAACTATTATGATTCTGACCTATATTAAGTACAACCAAATGAACGCCTCTAGCAAACAACATTAATAAATATATTAGTTTAAAACAGGAAGATTCATAGAAATGTTGATTTAACTTTTTATCCTCCATTAAAAGATTTTACAATAGATAAAATTGTTATTGGCGATTTAAGTATGCAAAAAATAGGGTATACTGTAGTCTCAATGAATGGATACCGCTTTGAGAAGAGTGAGGAAAGCCCATTCAAAGACTTTGTTACCACTCTCTCAGAGAGCATGATAAAGGCTAAACAAGATGGGAATATAGCAATAGACTACATCTACAATATACTAATGAATTCTTTTTATAGGAGATTTGGTATAAAACTTGAAAGCACTTCTACAAAGTTGTGAAATAATGATCGCCTCAGAGTTTTGATTCAAACATGTGATACATTCTTATTCAGTGAGCCCCTTACGAAAAATTGAAACATAGCTTCCTACATTATCAGTAAAAACTCGACCTTTGAAATTTGGCCTTATATGAAGAATGACAGGGTTAAAATTTTCTCTCCATGACATACCTTATTATGCATGATTTGATCATATTTCAATATTTACAATGATGTTTTTATGAACACATGTCATATGAGCATTATATAATATGCTTCAAAGTTCTATTGATATGCACACATTATGTTATGAAAGATTTATGAATCATCGTGATGGTATTAAAACTTTGTTCTAGATATTAATGAATAATACATATTCAAATCAATTAAGTGCTTAAATTCTAATGAAAATATTTTACTTACTAGTCTAATGTCCGAACTATTATGATTCTGATCTATATTAAGTGCAACCAAAAGAACGTCGTCTAACAAACAACATTAATATATATTACTTTAAAAACATGAAAATTCATAGAAATACCGATTGAACTTTTTGCCCTTTATTAAAACATAACTTTTTTCCTTTATTAAAAGATCTTACAATAGATAAAATTGTCATTGGTGATTTAAGTATGCAAAAAAGTAGGCGATACTATAGTCCGAATGAGTCGATACCTCTCTGAGAAGAGTGAGGAAAGCTCATTCAAAAACTTTGTTACCACTCTCTCATAGAACAGGATCATGCTAAGAAAGATGGAATATAGCAATAGACTACATCTATAACATACTAATGACTTTATTTAAAACGTTAATAATATAGTCTTATGGAATGTATTGAATTATTTATTAAGCATATGCTTCAGTTTCTGCAATAGTTCATATGGTATGCTTGATATGTTAAATTAAGTGTTCTCCGAGGATCATTTGTGATCCTAGGTGTCGTGTCTCTTCTACAGTATAAACTCGGGTGGTGACAAAAATCTTCAAAATAATGAAGTCAAGTTGATAATGAGGATGTCGATCATGTATAGAATGACCAGTACAATGTTGATGCTCCAATGCAAGATGATATGGTTGATTAACGACCAACTTTTGTTGATTCTCCATAGAATTCTCTCAATAGATCTTTTAGAGAGAAAATACATTCACCTCGTTATTTTTCCAATGAGTATGCATTCTTAACTGATGGTGGAGAACCTGAGAGTCTTGATGTGTCCATGGAAAGTGCAGAAAACTAAAGGTGGTTTGATGTTATAGAAGATTAAATCAAGTCTCTACAAGATAATCATACCTTCTATTTCGTTGAACTTCTTAAAGACCGAAAAGATTTGAAAAACTGATGAGTTTTTATGGTAAAACATAAAGATGATTAGTTTCACAGTATAAGGATAGATTATTTTTTTAAGGGATTGAACCATAAAAAGGTAATTGAGTTTGATGATATGTTTTCTCTAGTTGTGAAGATGTCATCCATTCACGTTGTTCTAGGCTTGGTTACACGTCTAAATTTTTAGGTCGAGCAATAGATGTTAAAATTGTTTTTCTCCATGGTGAATAAGATGAAGAAATTTATATGGAGTAGACAAAAGACTTTTAAGTCAAGGGAAAAAGAGAATTATGTTTGAAAATAGAAGAAAAACATGTATGGTATAAAATATTTCATATGCAATGTTATAGGAAGTTTGGTTATTTTATAAGTCAGCAAGGCTTTTGAAGATTTTTTCACACAATTGTGTTTTTATACAAAAATTCTCTGATGGTGACTTTATCGTCGTTTTGATTTATATTAATGATATGTTTGTTATTGATCATAATGCTTGTAGGATTAAAAAGTTGAAGAAAGATTTGAAAAAGTCCTTTACTCTGAAAGACTTGGGACCATCAAGAAAGATTCGTGGCATGCAGATTGTCCTTGAAAGAGAGGCCAAGAAGTTGTTGTCATCACAAGCTCGTAGATTCAATATTGAAAAAGCTAATGTTGTTGGTACACCTTTAGTTTGCACTTGAAATTGAGCATGGAGCATTGTCCTTCTCGGGATGTTGAGAAGGAAGATATGATAAAAAGTTCCTTATGGTTCAACCATTAGTAGTTTGATGAACGCAATGGTGTGGTCAAGACCTATTATTGCTAATGTTACTGGTATTGTCAGTGGTTTTCTTTCTAATTCGGGAAGAGATTCTTGGAATGTTCTGAAGTAGATTATATGATATCTTTATGACCTTTCTAACTTGAGTTTATTTTTTGGGACAAGAGAGCCCATTTTTTGTGATTAATTTGATTCAAATATGATGGTGATGTTGATACTCTTATGTCTACTTCAGACTACTTGATTACTTTTATAGGGGGTGTCTTTACAATCTAGGTTGCAAAAATGTGTCGTTATATCTACTACAAAAGTTGAGCTTATTGCTGCTATTAAAACTAATAAAGAGTTACTCTGCATGAAGAGATATTTTAGAGAACTTGATTGAGCACAAGATAGGTTTGTGCTTTATCAGATGGTCAATTACCTTGGCAAGAATTTTACATTTTATGGTCGGTCTAAACATACTGATGTGAGATATCATTGAATACAAGATATTTTGGATTCTACATTGCTTGAACTTGAAAAACTTCACACAGATGATAATGGTTCCGAGATGATTAATAAAGTCTTGCAAAGAGGGAAGTTTGAAGAATGTTGCATGATCGTCGGATGGCGATCTTATCCACATAGTCGGTAGGAGGAAAATTATTGGGCTTAGTTTTTTTCCTTTCTATGTGGATAAATAAAAACTCAATTTGGTTCAGTTCACTTTTTCTCATAATGTCCAATAATGATGGTGCATATGTGAGACCATCTTTCGGTCACAAGAGAGATCACCAATCACAATATAGAGAAAAATGAGAAAAAAATGTAGATTTCCACACTCCAATTCCATCCCTAGGAGCCATTTTCAAATCACGATTCCAGTTTTGTTCCTTGTATGATTGAGCTGTTTTATGGAAAAACTATTCCTTTCAACTTAATATTTGATTGCGAACTAAGAGAGTTGAATTTGGAGTACTTTAGCTCCAGATTTCATCTCATGAACAATAGTTGTGTATTTGGTGATTTTACTTCTTTTCCCTCTTTAGTTTTTTATGATATCTTGTAGTTGTTTTTGCTCATTATTCGACACTTCTTTGGTGGAAATTTTTTAGAACAAATTTGTAACTCTTGTTGATTATAGTGGAGATTTTAAGGTTTTACGCTTCACCCCGAAGAGGTTTTCCACATAAATTTGGTGTTTCATATTACTTGATTTATTTTGCTTTATCTTGTTTGTTTGGTTTATCTGCTTCCTTCCTAAATAATTTTTGAGCTTGAAATTGTTGTATCATCTTGGTTCAAGTAGAAGGAAAAATTTAGACTTGGATATCCTTCCGCTATTGCCCTATCGTTCATCTTTGGTTGTGCTTGTCTTTCCCAACAACATCGTGTCGTATAATATAGTAGTAATGTCATGGCCTTTGACATCTACATACTGTACCATGTGGTACTTGAACTTGCTCATGAATCTTGCACGATTTGAAAGCTCAAGTAAGCCTTTTAATACTAGATTTCTAAGAGAATAAAGAAATACACGAGAATTTATAAGGAGGTTTTTATATTGCTTTGGATGATTTCTTGCTCTTGCCTGATGTATTACAAATGAATTCCCCTCTATTTATACTACTTACTAGGTGCTAATATAAAGAATAATTGTTAAACAAGTTCCTACATATTTATAAATAAGTCCATTTCTCTAGAATACTCTACATAATTAGAATATTCCGAGTACCTTTCATGAAAATTCATAAAAGTCTAAGGTCTTCCATATGAACTCATCATGTATTTATTGAACCTTCCACTAATGAACTAGTCTTCTTCCTATGTAAGCCTTCCATATAGGTAACGTTGTGTCATGTGGAACTTACGTGGTTTGATAATATAGTGGGACATCACACTCTCACAACCTGATGTTGTGACGACCATAGCGTATTGATGTTGCATGAACTCTTGGATCTTATCTTTGAATAGCCACAATATACGAGCATATGTAAAGGAGTTCACCACCCTCTCACTTTAGATTCCCACCCTCACACTAAAGGAAGTGGATATGAGATCATATGATAGGTACTCATGACCAAGGTGGGGGATATTTGTAAACAACAAAATACCCTTATCACAAGTAGTTGGTCCTCTCATGAAACCAAAACTCAAGTTATTCGTGCAGTGGTATGGCACCCGATTCAGTTAACTTGTCAAACGTGGCAATCTGATCCCATAGTTATGCCTGAACGTGGCAACCCCATTCAATATTTATTCTAGAACATGGCAAACGATCCAATATTTATGCCAGAACATGGCAATCTAATCCAAGTTAGCTTGCTGAAACATGAAAATTCAATCTCATCAACACACTACAATCACATACATAAGTACATCATCAGGATCATACAACAAGAGGTGATTCATGGCTTACAATTATTAGTCTATCTCAGTTACAACAAACGTGATTAATATTGCAACATTCATATACATACAGTGTCATAATAGACCAGAACATGCATACACCACACAATCATGAAATCACAACCATCACCTACAAGTTTCCCTCAATTCTTATCACTCAAGAGACCAAGTTCAGCTCTAGTTCTTCCTGAGGGTTCGTCATTAGGTTTTTAAACTAAGTTACGTACATTCATCAACTTGTTACTTTGATACATCAAACCTAGCATAGGCTGAATTTATTCCCTTCTACCGGATACCTTTATTTAATGAAGAAATTCTACTCAAGAAAACAACCAAGAACACATGACTAATCATCAATTTTCTATATCAAGAACTAACTCCAAATACAATGCATTATAGAATTTTTCCAAGAAATTTACTTGGTGCACGAAGGTCTACAACATAACTCTTATAATTGAGTTCGAATACAATAAGGTAAGCACATATTTACAACTGCTCAATGCATAAAAACCTAACCTACCTGAGCGCCAAGCAATTCCATGGAGTTTTGATTTCTTTTCCAGCTTTTTCAGATTTGCTACGGTGAATTTGACCAAGATTTCACAAGATTCATTCATTCCTATTCTAGAATGATCTCTCTCCTTCTTTTCCAAGCTTAGAATAGTTTTTCTGAGATTTCTAGGGTTATTTACGACCTATGGGTTATTACTAGAAAGATGGGAAAATAGAGATTTCTTATAATTCTGGATTTTGCCTCGCCGATCCTGATGTAGCGAGATAAGTTGTTGCAGCAGCACTACCTCACCAGCGGCATTTGTCTCGCTGTAGCGAGACATGGTCTGAATTTGTAGTAGATTTTTGCCTTTGTTCAATAATGACAGTTTGGGTTGTTACAATAGATACCAATTTACTACTCGTTCATCCCTGAATGACTATGGCCCAATCATCACATGCTGTCACTTCAGAATTCTTCCGGCTAGCGAAAAGACTCCTGCATGGAACGATAAAAGTTTGTGACCTCTAACAAGTCGAAACCATGAGAGGTAGACATACGTTAGAACGGAGGGTTTAAATTCCCTATAGAAAAGAGTACTAGGCTTCAATGCTAGGGGTAGTTTAACAAGCAATATGTAAAGGTCAAATCAACTCTAAGTTTTCCTCAAGTTCTGCCTGTTTGAGTGGACGCTCTGGCGCTGTAGCGGGAGATTTCCTGCAACAGTATGTAAGGGAAAATGGGGCAAAATTCCTATTTCCCCTTACATCCCCTCAAAACTCCCAAACTCTCCTGATTCACTCACCCCCGATTGTTGAAATTAAGGTATGCTTTTGTTTTTTGGTTCTTATTACTTCCTCGCTTTGTTAAACAATTGCATGTTACTAACTGGTTGAACCAAAATGGATTTTGGGTAGTTGTTTTAAAAATTGAACTAGGTTGCTAATTGTGTTGGAAAAATATAGCATGGTTACTTCCCTTACGTATCCAATGTTTCTATACCTCCTTGGGCATAAGTATTTCACAACAATATAAGTGAATCGATAGGAAACGAATGGGGGAATTTGGAAAGTCATCTTGCCTTAAACTCAGATTTTTGACACTATTTAGGGGCTATTTGGTTGAAGTAAAGCAATTTTGTGTTCTAGGGTAGTTTATATACTCTGATCTGCCAAAATTATAATCAAAACAGGTTTTTTGAGACAAAAGACGCCATTTTCGCGTCTGGTGTTCGTCCTAGATAAGGCTGGCTATTAGACAGGACCGGGTCAATCAGACCGGTTTTGTTGGAACCGGTACTAGATTTTCTTATCGGATTTTCTTACCGTTACCAGATTTTACCGTACCGAAATTACCGGAAAATTCAACATGTTCTGCCCGGTCCGTTAGTAACCGATTATGAACCGAGCTGGATCGGTTCGGAAATGGGTCTTACCGGTTCATCCGGTACTGTTTTTTTTTAATTTTAATTATTTTATTGTATAATATAATATTTATATTATTAATTAATAATATTATATTATTAAAAATTTCACTTGAAAACTTTAAAGTTTATATAAGTTTGAAATTGAATTTAAACTTTAAAGTTTATATTGAATTTAAAGTTTGAACTTTATATTGAACTTAAGTTTGAAATTGAATTTAAAGTTTAAACTTTATATTGAACTTAAGTTTGAAATTGAATTTAAAGTTTAAAGTTTATATTGAATTTAAAGTTTGAAATCGAATTTAAAGTTTAAAGTTTATATTGAACTTAAGTTTGAAACTGAATTTAAAGTTTAAACTTTATATTGAATTTAAGATTTAAAGTTTATATTAAACTTAAGTTTGAAATTGAATTTATGGTTTAAACTTTATATTGAACTTAATATTGAATTTAAAGTTTGAAATTGAATTTAAAGTTTAAAGTTTATATAGAATTTAAATTTGAAAATTGAAAATTAAAAAAAATTAAATAACCGGTGAACTGGTGCTTATCGGATCGGACCAGTCCGGACCGATTCTTACCGAACCGGTTCAGCCGGATAAGAAACCAAGAACCGATTCGGTAACCCATCTGGTATACTGGCAGACTGGTTCTTTACCGGTTCAATCGGTACCGAACGGACCGGTACGGGATCATGACAGGAACCGGATCGGACCGGGTAAAAATCGATCTGTTTGCCAGCCTTAGTCCTAGATGAAGGTCGTTGCAACGACCTGCATCCCATTTTAGTGGTCTGCATCATCCCGCTGTAGAGGGATGATGGCCATTGTATTGGGAAGTCCAGACCAATGGCCTGACTCCCTCTACCCAAAAATTTTCTCTTTTCGTTTTAACCTTCTTTGCCTAGTCTATTCTGTCCTAACTTATATTAGCCTCTCACAATGGCTGGTCAATATGATGAGAACTTGCCCTTTCTTAGATTCTTGGACGTCGCTGGTCGGGAGAGGCATCATGATTATCGCAAGAGGGCGCTTGTATTACATAAGGTGGAGGAGAAGGCGCCTGCCTTTTACGCTCGTTTAAGTCGAGTTTAGGTGGCTCTCGCTGACTGAGGCTCCCCCTGATGCTTGCTATACCTTGGTGAGAGAGTTCTATGCCATCCTCCCCACCGTATGTTGGGAGGACCCCTATCCGGTCATTCGCGTTCGGGGTGTCAATATCCCCTTAAACATTGCCGCTATAAATGAGGCACTAAAAGTGCCCCAGATCCCAAACCATTCTTTCGAAGAGCGGCTGAGGAGGATGGACCTGGGATGGTTGAGGGATACCATAGTGGAACCTAAATAGCAGAAGAAGGTTTACTGGGCTACTGAGGAGAACATTACTACAACATGCTGGTCACCTAATGCTAAGCGGTGGCTACACTTTGTGTATAGGAGGATTCACCCGTCGAGCAACCGTACAAACGTTATCTTTCTTCGGGCTCTAGTGGGCGCGTGTGCTTTACATGGAATTCCGCTTAATGTGGGGGCTCAGATTATCTCCAAGTGGAAGATGTTCTACAGAGTCAACAAGATGGTGTTCTTTCTTCCTACTCTTATCACAACCCTATGTAAGCGGGCAGTAGTTCCATTTTTCGACGATGAAGAGGTATTACACATGGATCCTCCCTATTCACCCTCTGTTGGTTTGGAAAAGTTTTATTTGTAAGGGTAAGAGGAGAAGGACGAGCAAGGCTAGGAGCAGTAGGGCGACCGCAGGTTCTGACGATGAGGACCCACTCTCTGGTGCACAAGTTTAGATAGACTTTGAGACGGTACAAAAGAAAATAGGGAGTGCATATGATGAATTCACTCCGGTTCCTCCCAAAACCGCCCTCGAGGTAGAGTTTCTCCACCGCCAGCTACGCCAAGAGAGGAGGAAAGGCATGGAGAGGTATCGTCTGATGACCCAAATGTTTAAGACCATTAAGGCCATCTTTACTTGTGTTGCCCTGGGCAAGGAGATTCCCCAGCTTGACCCAAAGGACTTCTCACAGTTCCCGTTGTTGAACGAGGCTTGGGTTGACTTGGAGCGCCCCGAGGACATGGACTCTGATGTGGACATCACCCAGTCTAAGAATCCCTGATTGGTTGGTGATTGCCCTTTACTCTTGTAATTATTTAGATGACTTGTTAAGTTTTTACCTTTCAACATTTCTAAGTTTTGGTAGCACGTGGATGCTTGTTTTTGGGTTGTCTGAGGCAACCCGTTGTTTAATTCATAATCCATATAGTCACTACAGTTGTTTAACACTGGTTGATATTTGAAAACATGAAAGAACAGGAAAATATTGGTGGGGTTCTGTCTCCTTTATTCCACTTTAGAGGCATCGCGCTAGCGGGAAAAATCTCATAGCAGCGACTCAAATGGGACTAGAACTTGCCCAACGATTCTTCGGGTACCTTTTCACCTTCTAATATTTTTTTGACCTCCCTTTCACTCTCCCATCATTTTTCTAAATTTTACCCAACTAGGATATGCGAGGTTTGGGTTTTAAAACTGAACGGTAATTTGACAACACTATCTTCACATCACCATGATACACCCAAACATTGCAACTAGCATGATTATAACAATTCTGTCATTAGTTTAGGCCATCCAAAAATACTTCCCAATACAAAATTAATTTGTTCGACAAGAAATGCACAATATAGTTAAATTCAAACAAAAAGGCACATATTTCTAATTATTTCAGGCAGCAAAGAACACAAATTCGTCGATTTCCAATTGCGAAACTCATGAACTTTGATTTTTTTAGTTAGTTCATTCCATATATGACCACTAGTGGTCATCTATGACTTTATAGCCCCTAGAACTAGATACCAATTGGAACCTTCCATTTCCAAATGACTTGTTGGAGTTCTTCGGTCGTAGCAATGACGTTAGTCCATATGATCAAAATACAATTGGAATCGAGAGATACCAATTGGATCAACCCATGCCATAAGCGATGGATCGCACGAAAGAATTAAATGAGTGGAACGACTTCCTAAAACGCTTCTTAGCCTCTTGTAGATTGAGTTTGGATGTCAACACACCAATCCAAAAAAGTCTAGTTCACATTTTGCTCTTTGTACGTCTGTAACCTCCAAAAGTCCATGACTTAGTCTAGAGCCTCTAAATATGAATCAAGCCTTAAAAATGTTTATAAGCCTTAAATAAATGTAATGAAACTAATTAGGAGGTTTTAGAGTCAAAACATCAAGAAACGACCATGACGTTCGGATGCTAGTGAAAAATTAAGCTAGTATGCTTTGGTGTGTTTCAAGGGGTTTTAAGAGTCGGAATTGAGTCAAATTTGGTGAAAAGATTGGAAATAGATGTTAAGGTATTTTTAAGGTTGAAACGTCTGGGTACGACTCCCCAAGGACTACCCTAAGGTCCTTGAGGAGGACCGATCCTTTGGCCCCAAAACTGTCCAATTCACAGTGTGCAACAACGAGCACAAACGACGAGTTGTCGTTTGAGCAACGCTCTGTTGTTTGGGTCCGTTGGTTGACACTTAGTCAAATCCCAAAGAGGCTTCATAATTCACTCTCTATCACAAATGACGGAGTGACAGTACGAGGCAGTCGACTGGTCTACGGACCGTATAAGGGCCTTTGTGGTTTGTCCCTCGACTTTACTATTAAGTTTTTAGTTTGATGAGTTAGTTGGTTAATCAGTTAGGTGATTAATTGAGCTTTAAGGTTTGGTTAATTAATTTATTTAAATGACTATACAAGATACCTTAAGTCTTAAACGAACTTAACACACTATTATTTCCCCAACCCAAATCACTCTAACTTCTGTCTAGCTTCTCTCTCCACAAAATCAAACCTACATTTGAGGAACCCAAAGTATCTAAGAGAAGGAAGAATTCACCAAGGAATCCATCTCAAATTCGTGTCAAAATCATCCCTAAGGTATAGTTTCTTTTACTCTTGGGATCCTTTCCCCAAGTGGCTCGTTCAATTATGGTTTTCAAACTTCCCTAAAACTAGGGTTTCAATCTAGATATGGGTTCTCTTTTCTGTCATGATCGGAATCTAGAACTCAGATGATACCGGCGTCGTTGACCTCTCAGAGGTCGCAGACAAGCCTACATACGTCATTCTTACTTTATCTAGGTTAATTTTAGCGGAAAATTTGGAACTTTTTGGTTCCTAACATGCGTACTAAACATTCTATTACATATATAAATATTTACCATCAACCGTCTAACATTAAGATCATCAAATGAAAGAAGCAGTGTATTATAACGATAAAGATTTACTTGCCAAAATGGCACCAATACAATGTCTGAACAAAAATCAGAAAGAAACGCTAGTGGAACATACTCTACTATCTCAATCCTACAACTAAGCTAGAATGTAAATGGGCAAACATCCTCGAGAGGATGAGAACCTACCTTGTCCGGATGAATGTTCAACGTCCGGATAGTTGCAGCGTCGATCCTGTAGCTCTAGCGTCCACCTGTGCCTGCACCTAAAAGTTTAGAGTTGTATAGGGTTAGTACACACTTGTACTAAGTATGGGTATATGCAAGCACACACCAAGGACATGCATGAGTAAGAATAACTCTTTCCTAACAACATGATTGTAGAAGGTCAAGTTAGTGGACTTGCCAAATTGAAATTAGGAAAGTGAGTGATCTTCCTAAATTTATTAGGAAACACATGCCATGAGATTAACATGCATCATCATACTTATCATATTGCACAAAACACATAACATCTTACACATAACACATATCATAATTCATATAACACATAACGTTGTTCATATCATTCATTCGTATGCCATGAGACCTTGGAATCATGGACTTGACATTAAGACTTCCCAAAAATGAGGGCTCAACATATGGGACCTCAACTAGGGAGTCTGCTCTAGCAAACACAGAGTTTGCTTCGTTCATTCATACGTACTTCATTTCATTTCATTCATGGGCCAATGTAAACACCAGCTATACCTAGGATGTAGTTTAAGATTTTCATCGGGTTCGTTGTGCAATGACCAAGAATGACCTAATGTCATTACTTGAATCTAACTCACCTTTTGATTATCCTATCCTAACACCTTTGGTATCATTCGTTTCATTATGTGCATCATTCATTCATTGGGAAATTTAACTTTAATCGACATAGATCATGTGAGCATCATGAAATCCAGTGTCATGAAACCCCACACAGAAAAAAGGTGGAATGACCGGCCAAAGTGACCCAAAACATGCTAGCGTACATGGGAATTGAACCCCGCCAGATCCCTATATTGGCAGTATATGTTCGAAGACTAGGAGATATAAGGAGACCCATACCCAGCATGCCGGACAGCCTGATCTCATGAGAGTTACGTGAACCTCCGCCCTTCCCGAAAGAAGGCATCACCGCTCATAGCTAGTCTATTTGTGCTCAATATAAAGTTCTATTACTTTCAACTCATACGTCATGGAAGCTGGCTTCTAGTATGAGGACATCATAGCTCAATAGATGATTTCTCATATCATCATTAGCATTATGTGTGTTAATCTCAATACTTTCATTAGAGTGTTCATAGAGACTGGTCTCTTCATTAACTTTACACTCTCATAGGTGAGTACGTTTTGGTAACATTTACATAGGCTCATTTGAGATTGCTCTCATCTTTTACATTAGCCTCATATCATGTTGTTATCACATTCATTAACATTAGGACATTTGCTATTCATAATTACTCACCCCATTTTACGTGAATGTTCGTTTCATCATATGCCAATGCGCTTGGCCATTTAGTGTGTTTCACATCTTACTTAACCCTTCTAGGGTTTTATCATTTCATTGTTCATTTAATCATTTCATTGCGTACATCTTAGGTTCACTTATTTTTAGACGTATGCTAGACTTATGGGTCTATACATATAAGCCATGAGGCTTCGTTCATAGTTAATTTAAGTGATTCATATCTTCCTAAGATTATGTGGTACAAGACTTATGCATCTTGTATGTATGCCAAGATCTCGATTTCGATCTAAGTGGGCATCATTATTCTTGAAGATTTTACTCACGTATGACTTATGCATCTATACAGAATTTGGGCAAGGGAACCCGGTTTTCAAATCTCTTGAACAACACTTACATTTTTTTAATTCATTTTGGTTTGATCCATATGGCTTGGGGACCCAAGTTCGAGCCCCAATGCCTAATTTTCCCCTTAATTTCTCTCTCTTCTTTTTTCGCTTAATGGAACTAAAAGGATCTGGGATCGAACTCCCACAACCTCATTTACTTTTTATTTTCATTGCCTTTAAATTTCTCTCCTTTGGCCGAGGGGTTGTGGGTTCGAACCCCCACAGCCCCTCTTTAATTTCTTTTAATTTTTCTCCTTAAATCTGCCTAGGAGGTCGTGGGTTCGATTCCCACGCCTCACATCTCTTTTCTTTCATTTCCTTTGACTCTACCGCACTGCCTAGAGGTCGTGGGTTCGATTCCCACGCCTCACATTTCTTTTTTTTCATTTTTTTACTCTCTTTCACTGCCTTTAGGTCGTGGGTTCGATTTCCACGCCTCACATTTTTTTCTTTTACTCTTCCTTAAATCTGATTGAGAGGTGGTGGGTTCGAATCCCACTCCTCTCATTTCTTATTTTTTTTCTTTTAAGTTTCATTTTCCAGCCAATACCATGGTTCGAATCCCCTTCACCACATTTCTTTTTACTTCTTTATTTTCATTGTTTTTAACATGGTGAGGTGACGGTTTCAATCCTCCATGACCTCACCTGTTTTAATTTATTTTTTTCAACATTTTGAACCCATTTTTCTAACCGAAATTCATCACTAGAAGCTGAAAATCTTCTTTTAATTTTTCAGCATCCTTTCATCAAGTTACACCTTAGTTCTTAGGGGAATTTCGTAGTGCATTTAGAACGTTTTAGGTGCGTTTTCATGGATTATTTAGACAAGAGATTATCCCTCAAATCAGCCACATTTCAATTCATATATCAACATGTGTACATGAAATATAAAGAACTATCATGCCAATATCAAGTCATGAACAATAGCCACGGCAACACACACATACACACGTAGTTACATTTTTGGAAACATCAACATAAGTCACATAATTCCAAACATACATATAAACACATAATCATCACGAAAACACGTTTCATCCCTAGTTTTCTACCAGCAAACATAACCAACCTATGATTCAATGGGAGCTAGTAACAGGGACATGCAACGAGGAACAATCCTAGTTTTCGGAATGAATATTCTTAACCTTGAGGGGTCTCTTGGGAAAGGGACCAAGAGAGAATAGAACCCATACCTTTTTGACGTTCAAACCTCGACTTGCTGCCCAAAGAACTCCTCCAAACACACGTCCAACACCAAATTCGACGGGGAACCTTCTCTTTGCCTACGTAATTGATTAACGTTTGTTTTTCTTAAATTTTTGTGTGAGTTCTTCAAGTGTGAAGAACTTTGTTTTAACTACTATTTTTTGATTTATTTTGGCAGAGAAAACGTGAATGAGAGTGATAGAGACGTGAGAGAGAGAGATGAGCGTGGGAGAGAAGAGTTTTCTTAGGCTTAGTAGTCTAGTTTAGGACTTGGTCAAATAAGGTTTTATTTAATTATTAAAAATCTAATTTCCTTTTATTTTAAATCATTTAATAACTAATAAATATAAATTAATTACATTAATTTACCAACTTAAATTAAAAAATAATTTAGTTCATTGCTTCTACCTAGGTTCGAACCCGGGTGGAGCAAGACTTCACTTCAAGAGCCCAATTTCGGCCTTCTCTCCAAAAAATGCCCCTCCACCTTATTAATTAAATAATGGATTATATATTTTGGGTAATTACGATACTACCCTTATCCTGGAAAAAGAGCATTTTACCCCTAGACCCTCAAAACCTAAGATTTCCTCTTTTTAAGTCTTGTAAAGACTCCTTCAAGTAAATCTTCGTATTCAAGAGCCCTACATGGTTGTACCCAACCTTTCCTATCTCAAATAACTCCCCAAGTTAGTTGGCTTGGATGTAGCAAGGGTTCCAAGGTCTGGTTCTACACGCATCACTCCGTGTGAACCCGGTCTAATCGTTGGCATTCTAGACACATTAAACATTACTTAGCATATCCTTTTTTAGCGTTGTAATATTTTCAAAACAAAATTGTTATTCAATTGTGATGAATTATGGTTTTTATCATTGTTTAACTAAGTATCAGATGGTTAATTATTGGTAATCACTATATATTTCCCCTTGAACCCTTGTTCTTCCCTAAACTCATTATATCTTGAAATTCCATGGAAATTGTGGGAGATGATGAGTATGTGAATATGTAAAATGATAATTGTTATGTATTACTTCTTGAATTTACCTTGTCTATGTATTAGTTATGTGCTCTTTGGTAATTGAAGTATGAAGGCAATGAAAGGGCAAGAAGGTATGAAAATTGATTCTTCTTGAATTCAATTATGAAATATGAGTTACATAGATAGTAATGCTCGTATATCTAACGTTTGATTGTAATGTTGATGACAAGTATTCCTCATCCTTAACCTAAGACAATTAAATTAGCTATGAAGTATCTATGCATGTATGATATGATCATTATATGATTGAAAGTAGTTTCTCTTGATTATAATGAAGTGTTGAGTGAAAGGTTTACTCACTTATATGTGGTTTCTGAAGTAAAAGGATAGTTCTCACTTAATATTACCTATGAGCTATTATGATGAGATGTTTACATAGGGGTCTAGTGTAGACTAATGTGAACATTATATGATGAGTATGATGACTACTAAAGGGAATAAATGCTTAGCACCGACCGAGCATGTTAATGAGATGACGGTCTCACGTTTAGTATGACCGGCTCCCCACATGTGTTTCCTCATGTTTAGTAAGTCCGGATTCCCAATATATGTGTTGTATCATGAGATAGAAACCTCCACGTCTAGCAAGTCAAGATTTCCAGTAGCAATCTCCTTGACCCTTAACTATGTGCCCACAAAGGACCCTAGCTTAGTGGATCCACCTAGATAGATATGTATGAGAGGTTACACCTTAGGCAAGTGTTAATCTTCTCTTTTTGGTGTTGGAGTAGAGCACCAGATTCCATGTAGCTCACATGGTCTTATGTCGGTTATTGCATTTCTTTCCCTAATGTAAAAGTAATGGACAACATAAGTATGTGACCTCTTATTAGGGTTTGTCTTAAAGGCTACTAATAGTGGAGGGAAGGTATGAGACTTCTCTTATACATTGCACATGTGGTTCCCTAAGGGATGATCTTAGTAGTATTCTTGTATGATTAAGTTGATTATATGTTATGTATGCCAAATTATATATGATCTTGTGAATAAAGTATGTTGTGATGAAATATGAGGTTATGTCATATGTATGAAAGTAAGTGACTTAATGTGATACTTAGTTTTGGATAGGGTTATGGGGGTTCTATTTTTGGCATTGCACAAGTATTGCTTTGGGTTGCTCGTGTGCTGGGTTAATATCATGTTGGGGTGACTTATGATGTTCCATATATGTGCATGTTGAGTTATTTGATATAATGCATGATTTTTTGACTAAATTGTGCCTTTTCTCATGCATTGATGATTTTATGAATAGGAACCATACTTAGTACATGTGGTTTGTACAAACCCATATTTCTTCCTTTTTTCCCAAACATTGTAGGGTCCGACAATTGAAGAGCTTCTAGGCCACTTTGCAAGAAGACTTGGACTTTCCTCCCAAGTTGTTGGTGAGTCCTCAAAGTTCGAGGATGGTGTCATTTGTTCTACCTTAGTCGTGTTGCTTATGTCTAAAGGCACTTATTCTTTCTTTTATCATTTAAGACTATTGTTGTAAGCCTATATGTGACATATTACATTGAAGTAAGGACTATCCCCAAATATTGTAATTCTATATTAGATTGTTTCATGTGAGACAAAATATTAAACTATTTCTTGTGATTTGGTTATATTGCCTAAACGAGAAGTCTATGTATACTTCATAAGCGAGGAGTCTATGTAAACTCCATATATGATATGTGAAAAGTCTAAGTATATTTTACTATGTAAAAGTTTTAAAGTCTTCCTCATTTTTGACCTATGATACGTAATGATGAATGCTATGGGCTAGTCTAAGTCCTCTTCAAGGACGAAGATGTCGGTTACGTCTAGTGGGTGCTCCCCGATCATGAAAAACTTTGTATCAGAGCATGAGGTTGAATAATCTTAGGATTGATGTCTCATTAAACCACGTCAAGTAGGTTCTTATTCATAATTATAAAGCGCGCCACACTTATGAATGAGAGGCTATGTGATGCTTAGGAAGGTCTGACCTCTTGGTTTTCTTGAAGTCATGCCTCTAGAGTTGTAACTCTATGTGTTCTTTCTTCTCATCTCTTCCTTATTTTTATAGGCAATGAATAGAAGAAGGAACAATGCTCGAAGGGTCAAAGAGGAGAATGTAAATGAGGTGGTTCCCCCTCCGTCTACTCAAAACCCTCAAGTTCCTCTTGAAGAAGGGGCTATGTCTAATGTTTAGATAAGGTCTGCCATTCGTAGCTTGACTCAATTGATGTCTACTCAAGTTGCTAGGGATGAAGTGTACAAGTGAACCCCATTGCTAGCACCACCACATCAAGGATAAGGGATTTCACAAAGATGAATCCCCTACTTTCTTTGGCTCCAAAATGGAGGAGGACCCGTAAGGGTTCATTGATGAAGAGTTCAAAGTGCTAGATGCAATGGGAGTGTCTTCTTAAGAAAAGGCGTAACTATCTGCGTACCAACTCAAATATGTGGCTCAAGTTTGGTATGAGCAATGGAAGGATGAGAGGCTGGTTAGAGAATGCCAGATTACTTAAGGCGCTTTCAAGACGACTCCCTTGATAGGTTCTTTTCGTTGGAACTAAGGGAGAGGAAAATGCAAGAATTCATCAACCTTCTCCAAGGGGGTATGAGTATGAAGAGTATAGCCTCAAGTTCACTCAACTATCCAAATATGCTCCTACAGTTGTGGCGGATTCTAGGGCTAATATGAACAAATTTGTTACGAGATTTCTAATCTTGTGAATGTAGGTTGTCTATATTGATTCCTAGCATGGACATATCTTGTCTCATGGTACATGCCTAACAAATTGAGGTAGAAAAGCTTAAGCAAGTTGGTAAAGAATTGAAGAGGACAAGGGCCAAAGATGGAAATTCTTTTAAGAATAGATTTGAGGTGCTAGATAATCCAAGGTTCAAGAACAGGTTCCCTAATCAAATCCGTTCTACCACTCCAAGGGTCAACAAAGGTAGAGGGTCTACGCCCAAGTCTCAAGAGGGAAAAGGTAGTGGTCCCTATGTTGAGAAGTCTACTTGTGCTAAATGTGGTAGAAAACATGAAGGAAAATGTCTAGTTGGTACAAGAAATTGCTATAGTTGTGGTAAGTGTGGCCATATGAAGAGGGATTTTCTTATGATGAAGGCTCAAGGAAGGGAAAATTCTCAAGCATAAGCAAGTGCTCCCAATCCCGATGCTCCTAAGAAAAATCTCTTATATGCTCTCCGCTTTAGGAGTGATCAATAGGAATCTCCCAATGTTATCACCGGCATGTTACAAGTGTTTTCCATAAATGTGTATGCTTTACTAGATATCGATGCTACTTTATCATTTATAACTCTTTTAGTAGATAGAAAGTTCAATGGGTTACCCGATGTTCTAATAGAACCTTTTTCGGTTCCGGTGGGTGACTCCGTTGTGGCTAGAATAGTCTTTAGGAGTTGTCCTATATCATTTCCCAATAGAGTTACTTTAGTTGAATCGGTAGAACTTGATATGGTTGATTTTGATGTCATATTGGAATGGGCTGGTTGCATGCTTGTTTTGCGTCCATTGATTGTAGGACAAGGGTAGTAAAGTTCCTATTTCCTAATGAACTCGTCTTAGAGTGGAAGGGGGTAACTCAATCCCTAGAGGTCAAATTATTTCGTGTCTAAAAGCTTATAAGATGATCTATAAGGGGTGTCTTTACCATACTGTGAGGGTCAAGGACCTTGAATCCGAGGTTCCTCCACTATAGTCGGTACTAGTAGTGAGGGATTTTTCGGATGTCTTTCTCGATGACTTCCCAGAGTTCGTCTCAATCGGAAAATAGACTTCAACATAGACTTGTTACTAGATTCAAAACCTATCTCAATCCCTCCTTACTGGATGGCTCCGGCTGAGTTGCAAGAACTAAAGCTTCAACTCAAAGATTTACTCAACAAGGGTTTCATAAGACCTAGTATTTCTCTTTGGGGAGCTCTGGTGTTGTTTGTAAAGAAGAAGGACGGATCACTTGGGATGTGCATTGATTACCGTCAACTAAATAAGGATACCATAAGGAACAAGTATCCTCTCCCTAGGATCGACGATTTTTTTGACCAACTCCAAGGGGAAAACTAATTTTCTAAAATTGATTTGATGTCCGAGTATCATCAACATAGGTGAGAGGTGAGGACATACCTACAATTGCTTTCCAAACTTGGTATGGCCATTATGAGTTCCTTGTCATGTCTTTTCGTCTAACAAATGCCCCCGACGACTTTCATGGACCTTATGAATCAAGTGTTTCGAGATTACCTTGAGTCCTTTGTGATTGTCTTCATTAATGATATCTTGGTATATTGTAAGAGCGGGGACGAGCTTATGGATCATTTTGGGCGTAGTATTGCAAGTCCTCAAGGAACACAAACTCTTTGGTATATATAGTAAGTGTGAATTTTGGTTAAGATCAGTTTCTTTTCTTGATCACATTGTTTATTTGCATCTATATTTTCTCCTTTGACAACCATGACCTAAAAAAAGTTAAGTTTGAGTAGTCGGAAGCCTGTGAAAGAAGTTTCCAAGATTTGAAAAATAAGCTTACCTCCGCTTCGGTGTTAAACTTACTGGAGGGTACCCAAGGGTTTGTAGTGTATTATGACGCTTCTCGGGTAGGTTTGGGTTGTGTCCTAATGCAATAAGGTAAGGTGATAGCTTATGCCTCTAGCAACTCAAGGTGCACGAAAGGAACTATCCAACTCATGACCTTGTATTAGCGGTCGTAGTATTTTCCTTGATATATTGAGGCATTATCTTTATGGTGTCCATGTGGATGTTTTTTCCGACCACAAAAGTCTTCAATACTTATTCACTCAAAGAGAGTTGAATCTCCGACAAAGAAGATGTTTGGAACTTTTGAAAGATTACGACATGAGTGTTCTCTACCACTCCGACAAGTCCAATGTGGTAGCAGATGCTTTAAGTCATATGACTATGGGGAGTGTGTCTCATGTGGAAGAAGGTAAGGATGAACTAGTGAAAGATGTTCATAGATTGGCCCGGTTGGGTGTTCGGTTAGAAGATTTTTCGAATGTAGGTTTCATGGTTTGTCATAACTTCGAATCGTCCTTTGTGGTTGAGGTGAAGACCAAGCAACATCTTGATCCTTTATTGTTTGAAGGAATCGGTCCTTAGCAAGTTTAATGAGTCATTCTCCCAAGGGAGGGATGGGGTACTTAGGTACCAAGGTAGATTGTGTGTACTAGATGTTGATTTCTTAAGGGGACAAATTTTAGAAGAAGCTCACGGGTCTCGATATTCTATTCATTCGGGTGCCACCAAAATGTATCGTGATCTTCAAAAGGTCTATTGGTGGGGTGGTTTTAAAAGGGACAGCGGAATTTGTGGCTAGGTACCCTAATTTTCAACAAGTAAAGGTCGAGCATCAAAAGTCGGGTGGTTTGACTCAAGTAATGAATGTTCCTATTTGGAAGTGGTAAGATATCAATATGGACTTTGTTGTTGGGTTGCCTTGAGCCCAGAGGCAAAATAAATCAATATGGGTTATTGTGGATAGATTGACGAAACCTGCCAACTTTATCCCCGTTAAGTCTACTTATTCGACGGAAGAGTATGCAGGTTGTATCTTAATGAGATTGTGAGTTTGCATGGTATCCCTTTGTCCATCATTTCGGATAGAGGTGCCTAATTCACTTTTCATTTTTGGAGGTCTTTTCAAAAAGTGTTAGGTTCTCAAGTGAAACTTAGCACCGCTTTTAATCTCAAATAGATGGTTAAGCGGAGCATACTATTCAAACCGTAGAAGACATTGAGAGATTGCGTTATCGACTACAAGGGTAATTAGGATGATCACCTACCGTTGATTCAGTTCTCCTATAATAATAGATACCACTCAAGTATATTCATGGCACCTTATGAAGCATTCTATGGTAGGAGATGTAGGTCTCCGGTTGGGTGGTTTGAGATAGGAGAGTCTTCACTTCTTGATCCTGAGATAATCTATGAGGCCTTAGAGAAGGTTCAGATGATAATAAATAGGTTGAAACGACCTATAGTCCGCAAAAATCTTATGCCGACAATAGAAGAAGAGATCTTGAATTTGAAGTAGGTGATATGGTGTACTTGAAGATTTCACCTATGAAAGGGGTGATGAGATCCGGTAAAAAGGGGAAGCTTAGTCCCTGGTACGGGGGTCCTTATGAGATAGTGAAACGGTTTGAGAAGGTTTATTATGAGTTGAAGTAACCAAGTTAAAACTCTGGTGCATCCCGTATTTCATGTCTCCATGCTTATGAAGCGTATAGGCGATCTGGTATCCATTCTCCCTATTGAAGGGTTAGCTGTGAATGAGAACCTTTTTATGAAGAGGTTCCGATTGAAATTCTATATCTCCAAGTCAAAAAGTTGAGGAACAAAGAGGTGGCCTCCGTAAAAGTCCTATGGATAAACCACCTAGTTGAGGGAGTAACATGAAAGGCCGAGACCGACATGAAGTCCCGTTACCCCCATCTTTTTCCTCAAAATTTTATCCAAAGTTGAGGTAGTAATCCTCTCAAAATAAAAATATTGAATTTTGTGAATTTGACTTTCTTTGCTACTATGTGCATACTTATGTAAAGGTTTATAATAAAATGAGTTTTCATAAAAAAATGTTATTTTGTTAACTTGCACTCATATGCATGTGTATAGTCGTTTTTAAGAGATTTGTAGTGAGCATGTTGATTGCATGGTAACTCTTGATGTTCCTGTTCAACTCATGTTAATGTTGAGAAGGTTGTTCCTCATTATGTGATATGAAGTGTTGAGCTCTTATATGTGGTAAATTGTGAATTGAGGTTCTATGTGTAATGTTTATGTGTTGAATGGGGTTGTGAAGTTCTCCTATGGACTATGACCCATTTGAATTGTTTTTGTTGTTGGTTGGTTAGTATTGACTCTTTCCTCTCCCAAGAAAAAGTTTTAGGTGTCATTCAGAATGAATATTCTTAGGGGGGGGGGGATAACGTAACACTTTGAAAGTCCATCACTTAGTCTAGAGCCTCACTATATGAACAAAGCCTTAAAAATATTTCTAAGCCTAAAATAAATATAATGAAACTAATTAGGAGGTGTTAGAGTCAAAACGTCAAGAAATGGCCATGACGTCCGGACGCTAGTGAAATTTGAGCTAGTGTGCCTTGATGTGTTTTAAGGGGTTTTAAGAGTCAGAATTGAGTCAAATTTGGTGAAAAGGTTGTAAATGCATGTTAGAGTGTTTTTAGGTTCGAAACGTCCAGGTCTGACTCCCCAAAAACCACCCTATGCATTGGCCCCAAAACTGCCCAATTTACAGTGTGCAACCGCTAGCACAAACGACGAGTCGTCGTTTAAGCGGCGCTCTGACGTTTTGGGACGTTGGTTGACACTTAGTAAAATCCCAAAGAGGCTTCAAAATTCACTCTCTTTCACAGATGATGGAGTGATAGTATGAGGTCGTCGACTGGTCTGCAGACCGTAGACGGGCTTTCGTGGTTTGTCACTGAAATTTACTGTTAAGTTTTTAGTATAGTGAGTTAGTTGGTTAATTAGGTAGGTGATAAATTAATGGTTAATGGTTTGTTAATTAATTTATTTAAATGACTATATAAGCTACTTAAGTCTTAAACCAACTTAGCACCCTATTATTTTCCAAATCAAAATCACTCTAACTTCTCTTTCCCCAAACTCAAACCTCCATTGAAAGAACAATAAAGCTCCAAGAGAAGGAAGAATTCACCAAGGAATCCTTCTCAAATTTGTGGCAACATCATCACTAATGTATGGTATCTTTCACTCTTGGGATCATTTCCCCAAGAGGTTCCTTCAACTATGGTTTTCAAACTTCTCCAAAACTAGGGTTTCAATCTAGACATGAGTTCTCTTTTCAAAATGAAATTTTTATTCAATTGTGATAAATTATGGTATTTTATCATTGTTTAACTAAGTATTGATTGTTTATTAATGGTAATCACTAGAAGTTTCCCCTTGAACCCTTGTTTTCCCTAAACTTATTATATTTTGAAATTCTATGTTAATTGTGGAAGATGATGAGTATGTGAATATGTAGAATGATAATTGCAATGTGTTACTTCTTGAATTACCTTGTTCGTGTATTGGTTATGTATTCTTTGGTAATTGAAGCATGAAGGCAATGAAAGGGCAAGAAGGTATGAAGATTGATTCTTCTTGAATTCAATTATGAAATATGTGTTACTTAGATACTAATGCTCCTATGTCTAATGTTTGGTTGTGATGTTGATGAAAAGCATTCCTCATCCTTAACCCTAGACAATCGAATTAGCTATGAAATATGCATGCATGTATGATATGATTATTATGTGATTTGAAAGTAGTTTCTCATGATTATAATGAACTGTTGAGTGAAAGGTCTACTTACTTGTATGTGGTTTCTAAAGTGAAAGGATAGTTCTCACCTATGAGCTATTATGATGAGATGTTTACATAGGGGTCTAGAATAGAATAATGTGAACATTGCATGATGAGTATGATTATTACTAAAGGGAATAAATGCTTAGCACCGAAACGATATGTAAATGAGATGGGGGTCTCATGTTTAGTAAGTCCGGCTCCCCACATGGGTTTCCTCACATTTAGTAAGTCTGGGTTCCCAAGATATGTGTTGTCTCATGTGATGGAAACCTCCACGTCTAGCAAGTCAAGTTTTTTAGTAACAATCGCTTTGACCCTTAACTATGTGCCAATATAGACCCTCCACCTAGATAGCTATGTACTAAAGGTTACACCTTAGGCAAGTTCTAACTCTCTCTTTTCGGTGTAGGAGTAGAACACGGGATTCCATATAGATCGCATGGACTCATGTCTGTTATTGCACTTCTTTCCTTAATGTAAAAGTAAATGGACAAGATAAGTATGTGAACTGTTATTAGGGCTTGTCTTAAATGCTAGTACATAGTGTGAGGGAGGGTATAGGACTTGTCTTACACATTGCACATGTGGTACCCTAAGGGATGGTCTTAGTAGTGTTCTTGTATGATTAAGTTGATTATATGTTATGTATGTCAATTTATATATGATCTTAGTAATCAAGCATGCTATGATGAAATATGAGGTTATGTTATATGTATGAAGTAAGTGACTTAATGTGATACTTAGCTTTGGATATGGTTATGGGTTCTATTCTTGGCATTGCACAAGTATTATTTTGGGTTGCTTATGTGTTGAGTTAAAATCATGTTTGGGTGACTTATGATGTTCCATATATGTGCATGTTAAGGTATTTGATATAATGCATGGTTTTGACTAAATTGTGCCTTTTCTCATGCGTTGATAATTTTATGCATTGGAAGCATACTTAGTACATGTGGTTTGTACTAACCCATAATTCTTTGCTTTTTCCAAACATTATAGATACCGGCCATTGAATAGCTTCTAGGCCACTTTTCAAGAAGACTTAGACTTTCGCCTCAAGTTGTTGGTGAGTCCTCAAAGTTCGAGTATTGTGCCATTTGTTCTACCTTAGTAGTTTTGCTTATGTCTAAAGACACTTATTCTTTCCTTTATCATTTGAGACTATTGTTGTAAGCCTAAATGTGGCATACTGCATTGAAGTAAGGGTTATGTCCAAATATTGTAATTTTATATTAGATGATTCAATGTGAGACAAATTATTAGACTATTTATTATGGTTTGGTTATATTGCCTATACGAGAAGTCTATGTAAACTTCATAAAACATGAGTCTATGGAAACTCCATATCTGATATGTGAGAAGTCTAAAGTATACTTCAATATATAAAGTTTTAATTTTTCCTCATTTTGACCTATGATATGTAATGATGAATGCTAAGGGATAGTCTAAGTCCTCTTCACAGACGAAGACGCCGGCTACGTATAGAGGGTGCTCCCCGATCGTGATAACGAGGAGACCGGTAACCTAGGATTTGATACCAATTTGTCACGACCCAACCCATCGAGCCATACGGGCAACCACTTTGACACCTAATTTGAAGGACCCTCATGTCTCAATAGAGAAAACATGTGTAAATTTAAGAAGATGGAAAACAAGTTACAGAGATTTAATAATTAACCCTTTTTAAGTACACTATTTGTTAAACTTGTAAAATAATTTGACAACCCCAAGGATCTAGTCTAACAGGTACAAGAGCTACCAAGAGTATAATCTAGTCAATAAATAATTACTAGAACACAGCTCCCACCATCCAGAAAAAGAGTTGAATCTACAGGAGGAATATTTTGTCTTTACCTAATGAAACATCACCGATCCTGCATCCAGACTATATCAAAAAGACATAGCAAGAGTAGTATCAATACAACCACACGTACTGGTTGGCATCTTCGGTTAACGTGACGCCCACCTCATATTATAAGAAAAGAATAATAGGATCATGCTCGAACCACTCACTTCTCCACCTTTGCCCCCCTTTTCAGAATTTATTCAAATTACACCAATACTCTAATCCACTAACCATTTTTCTTTCCCAACCGTTAACACTTCTAGATTCTATTAAATCATAGCCTATAACATACTAACCTTATTGGATAATCCCAAACGCCGCCAACATCCTTTCCTACCAATCGATCTATGTCACACTCTTATCTACCCCCACGTTATATTAGTGTTACCTTATCTACTTCTCGCCTCAATCTCCTACCCTATTACATTATCCTTGGGTACTTACCCAGACAACACTTAGACAATTCACTCATTTCCGACAAGTACACCTCATAAAATGTCTACACACCACCTCATACTCACTTACATACACATAGTTTCCACCCACACTCTGTGACCATTATATAGGAACATAACATTCACAATTAGGTTCACATCATAATACAATCCAATATTTGGCAATCCAATCCAAATTAACTTTCTAGAACGTGTCAATCTTATCCCATCAACCCACCACAATCACATACACAAGTACATCATCAAGATCAAGCAACAAGAGGTGATTCATGAATTACAATTATTCCTCTATCTCGGTTACAACAAACATGATCAATATTGCAATGTTTATATACATACATTATCATAATAAACCAGAACATGCATACATCACACAATCTTGAAATCACAACCATCACCTTTGAGTTTTCCTCAATTCTTATCATTCAAGAGACCAAGTTCATCCCTAGTTATTCCTTAGGGTTCATCATTAGGGTTTTAAACTAAATTACTAGCATTCATCAACTTGTTACTTTGATAGGTCAAACCTAGCATAGGCCAAAATTTATTCCTTTCCACCGGATACCTTTGTTTAGGAAGGAATCCTACTCAAGAAAACAACCAAGAACACTTGACCAATCATCAATTCTCTATATCAAGCACTAACCTCATATACATTGCATTATAGAATTTTTCCACGGAATTTACTCGGTGCTTGAATGTCTACATATATCTACTACAATTAATTTCGAATACGACAAGCTAAACACAGATTTATAACTACTCAAAGTATAAAAAACCTAACATACCTGGGAGCCAAGCAATTTCACGAAGTTTTTATTTCTCTTCTAGCTTTTCATAAGATACGCTACGGTAATTTGGCCAAGATTTAGTAAGATTCAGTCATCCCTATGCTAGGAAGATTATTCTCCTTATTTTCCAAGCTTAGAATAGTTTTTCTAAAGTTTCTAGGGTTATTTACGACCTATGGGTTATTTTTAGACAAATGGAAAAATAAGAATTTCACGTAATATAGATTCTGCCTCGCCAATCCCGCTATAGGGGGCAAGTTGCCTGTGCAGCGCCACCGTGCCTGTGGCATTAGTCCCGCTGTAGTGAGACATGGTCTGAATTTTTCGTTAATTTTGCCTTTTTGTCAATAAATATGGTTGTTCGGGTTGTTACACCATGAGCCGACACTCCAAGGAAGTGTTGACTTCCTTCACCTCATATTTTGTATAGTTGCGACCTTCCAAATCTTTGCGGGTGTTTTCATTCTCTTCAGAGTGAAGTCCCCGAGAGTCTTGAACTTTCTATAGACATTACTTAATAATTTTAGAAAGATCTCCATAGCCTTATGTCACGACCAGAGAGAACCCCCTAGTCGTAACCAACCTCTTCGTCCTCTTAGAGGCCTTAGAAAAGCCCTTAACATATATCATTGCGTCATTGATAGAATAAAAAATGGAAAAATTTAGAACATTTATTTTGAAGTTCAACTTCACTTTACATATATCAAAATAGAATCTATAATTGTCACACATGTCCATCTAATATATAAGCGTATAAGAATGGGACTTAGCCGTTACGTCATTACAAATCTTATAGGAGAAATACAACATAGTTCTTTGAACTAGGAAATATAACAATGTCTTTCAGTAATAGTTTAATAACAAAAGATAGATTCATAGGCCTTGTCCTCGGACTTGAGGATTCACCAACTTGCGAACAATCCAAGCTTCTTTGAGAAATTGTCCTTGAAGCACCTCAATGGCCCGAAGATACATTTATGTAGAAATATAAGAGATATGGGTTAGTACAAAACACATGTAATAAGTATAGATATATGCAAGTAAAACATTTGAAGACATGCACAAAGGGATATTTTAGTATAAATGTTTTATCAAAAGTATATTTGTTTAGAAGAGTTTTCAACTTTTTAGAGTCGCCACTTAATTTTTTCAGAAAAATCAATAAAACTTTGATTTTCAAAAGACTCAACAGAAAAATCAATTGAAAATAATTTTAAAAGGGTTCAGAGATTCCTATTAACGTCGTAGGAAGGTTTTGAAAAGCACCTAAGATGTTCCGCTTAATACGGTTATCCGACAACTAACTCTATCGGCTTAACTCAACTAAAACAAATTTATTTAGAGTTGTTTAGGAAATGAAAACTTAACCTTTTATCTAAGTGAAATATTTATCTTGCAAAATTATTATTTTGAAGCTACTTGAACTTAATTCAATTTTAAGTCATTAAAACAATACGGCATTCTGCGGGGATTTGAAGTTTTCTAACTTAAAACTAACTAACAGATATCGACAAGCCAAATAGACGAAAAATAAAAGGAGAGAGATAGAGATGGGAGAGAGAATTGGGTCCAAATCCGGGTATTCTGTCTGCCTGGATCGGTATTTGGACCAACATGTTTTGGGTTTTTGACTCATTTTCTTTCTTTCGTACCTGTCCTAAATTCTAACTAACTAATAATACACAAGCCAAAGGCTTAAGCCCAAAATAACAAAAATACAAGTTTGAACTAGAAAATTAAATCTTGGCCGCTTTGATCCAAAATCTTCAACTTTTCGGCCTGAGTCTATTTTTTGTTGGCTGACTCGATGGGATAATTTTGAGCTTTCAAGGCTCTTTCGACATGCGGGAAGACGAGAGTTCATAGCAAACTCAGACGAATTTTACACATGCAATAAAATGAAAAGAAATTAGCATATGAAATGATAAAGCCAACAAGGCATGATTTAAAACCAAAACACAGATCAATTCAACTAACAAAAATAAAAAGAAATATAGCGAAATCAAGAAAAAGAAAAAGAAAAATAATAAATAAGTAACCAACCCAACTACTGAATCTAAAAGCAACAAGTGACTAAATAAAATAACAACAAGCAAAGTATATAACTAAATAGTTAAATAGAGCTAAATTGACTTAGTAGATGGCAAGATCTACAAAACAGTGCTAGAATGTTTTTAAGAACAACAAGCCACGAATCCAAAGTAAAAATGAACTTGAATGCTAAATGCTATTGTCTCTGTTTTTCACCAAATGAACTTGAATGTATAATGTAATATCTCTTTTGTAAAGAAAAATTCTTTGTATCAATGAGAATTTCCAACTAATATTTCCACTATTCCCTCGACTTCCAAAAAAACAAGAATTCTCCCTTCCAAGAATCCTCTCTATTCTCTTCCTAAAATATGAATCCAAAACCCTTTTTTTCCTCTTTTTTTAGCTGATGAAAGGAAGTATATATGAGGATGATTAGGGTTTCGTAACAGATAGGAACAGGGGTAGAACGGGAGTTAAATGGGGACCAAAATTCCAAAAAAAATCGAACCCAAAATGCTACCATTCCGGATGGATAAACTTTCTGCAAAATTTGTCCCGTTCCAAAAAAGGAAAAGGAGAATCAACGCCCCAGATCGTCTCAATCGTCCTCGCTATGCAACGCGGAGCGATCCCATAATAGCAAGGACGGGCCAACAGCTGGAATTTATAGAAAATCGTACAAGGAGCAATACCATAACGAGGAAAACGTGTGAAATCTCATTTTTTGTCTAGTGCCGTGCGACTTCCGTCTATTTAATGCACGACTTTTACCGTTGTTGCCATTTGGCTCTCGCGTTAGGAGAGATGAAGCGCGTATGGGATGATTCAAAGTCGTACACGCATTGTTTACGCCGTGAACTGGTGCTTCTTTCCGTCTACTCGCGTTGGGGTCGATGGACGCTGCTACTCTGTCGTTTAGCTACTTCTAGGTTCTTTTGATGAAGACAAAGGGGTGGGCCGGATCAAAAGGGAAAGATGGGCTTGAGACAATTGTAGGGTGTGGGCTGAAATGTGAAAATAGAGGTAATTAAAAGGTTTTAAATCAAAAAAATAAAGCAAAGGGGATAGCAGGGCTGCAGATGGGTTAAGGGTAGAAAATGAGCTGCTGAAAAATGTTTTGTAAGGGCCCAAAAATTTGATCCTTTCATATAGACAAATAAATTATCGATTTAGCCGAATTGAATTTTACTAATGAATTCGACTAAAATATAGATAAGACAAATTAATATAATTAATTAACGAGCTTATTAATCTTAATAAAAATAAAATAATTGATTTAATTGTAAACTAGTGATTCAAAAAAAATATAACTATAATTTAAACTAAACTAATATAATAAAATACCTACTAAAATTAAAATATTTTTTTGAGATGACTTTCGAATATTTACAAAATATGCCAATTATATCTATAAACTATATGAAAAATATACTTACTAATTATAAATTATAAAAATCGACTAGGATTACTTAAAATGACTTTGGAAAGTATTTGACAAAAAACTAATTATTCTGAATTGTTTGGAGATTAAAAAGCTCGTGAATTAATTCCTACCAGGGAAGGTCAAAATTGGGTGTCAATAATAAACATGCTAAGTTCACTTTAAAAGTCTTTATGCACATACCAAGAACATATGCAGGTCCATACCACAACAAGAATAAGACATACTCATATTCATGTTCAAGATTAGCATAATAAATAAGTCATAGTCAACATTCATGTTTAGTCCATTTCATCAATACGTCACAAGACCTTACTCATAACCCCAAGCCAAGTCCACTAGTGCAATATGTATGTGAAGCCCCGTAACCCCACGTAAACCAAGTAAACTAGCAAAGAGACCATAAGCATTGTCTTTTCCTCATATAACATCATACAAAGTGTAGTTAACATCATAAATAACAATTATACCAACATCATCTATATCAAGTGAAACCAACATCATATAAGACCAACATCATATATATAATTCATACATAAAGAACCCACCCTAGAATTCCGTCAAGGTCCACTTGTGCAATGTATAGGTAAAGTCTCATACCTTTACCAACACAAAGTAACGCCTCTTAAGTAGTCTTAGTTAATGTTCATCTTCTTACTTTCATTCATTCATTTTACTTTTGAGAAACTTCTCCATAACCGACATTAAACAATAAGAGATAAAGATAGAATCCGGTGTCAACCCCTCGCACCAAAAGGAGAGCATCCTATTTTCCAAGGTAGGACATATACATGATAATAGCATCTAGGTGGATCCACTAGCTAGGTTTCCTATGGGGGAACATAGTTAAGGAACTAGGAGGTTGTCAATGGAGACCCTCTATGTGCTAATTCGCATTGTAGTTTCCACCTCATGAGAATATTTGGTGAACCTACCTTCCTTTTTCGAAGGGATACCTCTCATTTTCAAGTTCACTCGGTGCTAAGCTAAATTTTCTTTTTAAAGTATCATTACGTCTTCCTTATCTTTAATTTATAACATAGGCCTTAGGAGTTTAACCCCTCATATATCATGGTCATAGCTCATAGGTTTTAGGATGAGAAAGTCCTTTTATCACAAACCCAACATCATGTGAGAACATCACATCATATCATAACCATCATATTCTTAGCATGATCATACATTTATAACCTCATCATTCATACTTCAATTAACCAACATTACAAAAGATAAGCCAACAATAGTACAATAACAAGTTCATGACCTTGAAGGTCTTGCCGATGGCCTCCAAGAAAACCATTTAAGACTTAATCTAAATAAATGATACATATCCATCAAATCAATAATCATAATCATAGAATAGTCAATTATACAAGATCATACTCAATTACATCACCTCTAATTATAATTCAACATGATTCAAGAGTTAGGGTTAGGAGAAGAGGGACATTCATGGGTTCTTAACGAATTAGATCAAAACCTAATATATACATGATATAAGTCAGTCCATGATGTAATAATACAATTAACACAAATATAACAATTCATATACTTCTCATCTTTTAGCAATTCATCAACCAAGATCCAAGATTTATGAAATTTAGGGAAGAACATAGGTCTAATGGAATCTCAATTAAATAACAACAATTACCCATAATTTACACTTAAAAAACCCTAAGTAATTCATCACAATTGATCCACAATTTAGGTTTTAAAAGAAGAAGACCCATGTTTAGAGAAAAACCCTTGAAATTGGGGGGGGGGGATTTGAAATCATCTTTGAATAAGAAATTGCAAGAGTGAAAGAATTCATACCTTAGTGAAGACTTTATCCACGAATTTGAGTAGAAAACTTGGGAAATTGGTTTTCTTTTGCAAGTTTCAATGATTTTTCAATGGTGGTTAGGTAGAGAGAGAATTTAGAGAGAAGTGAGAGTAATTTGGATTTCAATTTAGGGATTTGATTTTGGTGGGTAAATGTGGTATAAAACAGACTTAAAATCAATATATACCGCTCCCCTAAAATACCCAAAAGACACCTCACTTAATTAGACCTTTTTGTGAAGTCAAACTTGACTTCAATTTTTAGAATTTTTGTCTGGTGACAAGTCTGCGTCGCGGAGCTATTCCACAAGATTTTTAAATTTAATTTTGAGACAGTAGGGTCCGTGACACATCTGCAAAGCTTACAAAACTTTTGGCCTATAGTGAACCTAGTCCACAACACGAACTTGTTTCTGCAAGGCACAATGGTCTGCTGCCTTGGGCAGCTTGTTGGCCAATGGTTGGGTCATCCTCAAGGACCCCTAGGGTGGTCCTTGGGGGGTCAGACCTAGAAATTTTGACCCTATAAACATTACTTTACCTATTTAAAGTATTTTTACAAGTTTTAGTCTTCATACAACACTCCCAAACCTTCGCAAGACCTAAGGACGTCTACTAGTTCAATTTCACTAATTTCCGAACGTCATGGTCGTCCCTTTACATTTAGGCTCTAATACTTCTAAATTAAGTTTATTAGATTAATCTAGGTCTTTCAATATAATTTCAAACATTACTCAATAGGTGAATCTCTAGCCTGGGTCATTTTATTTCCGAGATATAATAATATCTCCCCCCCGGGGGAGCATTGTCCTCGAATAACACTTTAACATCCTTCTTTTGGAATTTATGACTCAAGACTAGAAGACCAACCAACACATGCATATAAACATAATTCTATCACAAGTAGGAAACATTTACTCCAATTTCAAACACAACAATACATCTTTAAGAAGGAGAAACTATATCAACTACCAATATGCAAACATTTCATCATTCTCATTATGCAATGAGGAATTTCCTTATCCTTCTCATATGGCTCAACATATTCAACAAAGATGCAATACATCATTTCATCACTTCACACTTGAGTAATTTCCAAGAAATATGACACAACTCAACTATACTAACTATATAATCAAGTGTCATCAAGTATGAGGAACATATAGTTCAAGTCACATATATAACATGAATTTTCACAAGAACATGCATAATTAAGTGAAATCATAGAAGTTCATATACACTTATGACCCTTCATAATCCAAAACTAAGAAGGATTACTAACTTCAACCTTGACTAGAACAGGAATGAAAAAGATGAGGATATAAAGACATCATATCAGTCTTTGCCTCCTAAGAAGCATTTTCCACAAAATGATTCTTCCAAAGAACCTTTAAAAAAGATACTTCCTTATTCTTCAACTTCTTCACTTGCCGGTCTAAAATCTCAATCGGAACCTCTATATAGGAAAGGTTAGCATAACTTCTAAACCTTCTAGAGGAAGGGTAGACACCATATCGCCTATGCACTTTTTGAGAATTAACACTTGGAACACCGGATGCACCAGATCCAACTCAATAGGTAATTTCAACTCATAAGCAATATTTACGACGCATTTCACAACCTCACATGGCCCCACATATCGGGAACTAAGTTTCCCCTTTTTACCAAACCTCATCATCCCTTTCACGGGTTATATCATCAAATAGACCAAGTCACCTACCATAAACTCAAGGTCCCTTTTTCTATTGTCGGCATAAGATTTTTGCCGACTTTGGGCTGTCTTCAATCTATCCCTTATGATTCGGACTTTCTCCACAACCTCATAGATTGCTTTGGTACCTATTACATCAACTCACCTACCTCAAACCACCCAACTAGAGATCTACATCTCCTCAAATAGAGGGCCTCAAAGGGTGCCATGGCGATACTTGAGTGATAGTTATCATTCTAGGTAAATTCAATCAAAGGTAGATGGTCATCCCAATTACCGTTGAAGTCAATGACGCATGCCTTCAACATATATTCTAATGATTCGGTGGTTCATTCCGCCAAACCATCCATTTGTGGATGAAATGTGGTGCTAAGTTTCACCTTGGTACCTAGCCCACTTTTGAATGCTTTCTAAAGTGAGAAGTAAATTGAGTAATCCTACCTGAAATGATAGAACAAGGAACCCCATGCATCAAACAATCTCCTTGAGGTACAACTTGGCATATTCTTCCACCGAATAAGTAGATTTGACGAGAAAAAATGGCTGATTTGGTCAACCTATCAAAAATAACCCAAATCGAATCATATTGTCTTCGTGTACGAGGAAAACCCCAACGAAATCCATATTGACACTTTCCCACTTTCAAATGGGGATATCTTGAGTTAACCCTCCCGATCTTTGATGTTCAACCTTGAATTGTTGACAATTAAGACATTTGGCCATAAATTCTGCTATACCCTTCTTCAAACCATTGCACCAATAGATCTATTGAAGATCACGATACATTTCGGTGTCACCCGAATGAATGGAATATCGGGAACAATGAGCCTCTTCCGAATTTTATCCTCTTAAATCATCCATATCCGGAACATACAACCTACCTTAGTAACTAAGTACCCCATCCCCCCTGGGGAGAATGACTCATTGGATTTACTAAGAACATATTCCTTTAACTCCATCAATAAAGGATTAAGGTGTTGCTTATATTTCATCTAACCACTAAAGATGATTCGGAGTAATGATGAACCATGAAACCCCCTTTTGGGGAATCTTCAAGTCGAACACCCAACCAAGCCAATATATGCATATCTTTCACTAACTCTTTATTACCATCGCTAATATAGGCTACACTAACCATATTCGACTCAAAGCATCCGCAACCACATTAGCTTTCCCCGGGTGGTAAAGGACACTCGTATCATAATCTTTCAAAATCTCTTACCACCTCATGTTTTGGAGATTTAACTCCTTTTGATTGAACACTTATCAGAGACTCTTATGATCAGTGAACATATCTACATGCACTCCATATAGATAATGTTTCCATATTTTCAAGGCAAACACTATGACGGCTAGTTCAAGATCATGAGTTGGATAATTCTTCTAAAGCACATTGAGATGTCTAGAGGCATATGCTATCACCTTTTTTACCATGTTTCATGAGGACACAACTCAAACCTACTCGAGAAGTGTCACAATACACAACAAACCCTTTGGTACCATCGGGTAAGGTCAAAATAAGAGCGGAGGTAAGCTTATCTTTCAATTTTGAAAGCATTTTTCACAAGCTTCCGTCCATTCAAACTTGACTTTATTTTGGGTTAAGGTAGTTAATGGAGAAGCAATAGATTCAAATTCGGCAATAAATCTCCTATGATACCTGGCTAAACCCAAGAAACTTCGAATATCGGTTGGAGTCAAAGGTCGAGGCCAATTCTTAATTGCCTCCGTCTTTTTCGGATCAACCTCAATACATGCAATAGATACAATGTGACCAAGAAAACCTTAGCCAAAATTCGCACTTACTATATTTAGCAAAGAGTTGATGTTCCTTGAGGACTTGCAAATCTATCCTCAAATTACCCATGTGTTCATCCTCACTCATGGAATATATCAAGATATCATCACTAAAGATAATTACAAATGAACCAAGATAATTCCAGAACACCCTATTCATAAGATCTATGAAAGTCGCCGGGGAATTAGTTAGACCAAAAGACATGACTGGAAACTCATAATGACCATTTCTTGTTCGGAGCCATTTTAGAAATGTCAACTCCTCTAACTCTAAGTTGGTGATACCCGACCTTAAATCAATCTTTGTAAAGTAACTTGCCCCATGGAGTTTGTCAAACAAATCATTAATTCTAGGGAGACAATACTTATTATTTATAGTGACCTTGTTCAATTGTCTGTAGTCAAAACATATTCTAAGAGACCCATCTTTGTTTTTTCACAAATAATACCGAAGCGTCCCATGGAGATACGTTTGATTGTATAAAACCCTTGTCTAGAAAATCCTTGAGTTAAGACTTCAATTCTTTCAACTCGGTTGGATTCATCCAGTAAGAAAGAATTGATATGAGTTCAGTATCCGACATCAAATCTTTGCAGAAATTTATTTCCCGTTCTGAAGGAATTTCGAGTAAATCATCAGGAAAAGACTTCCGAAAAGTCCTTTACTATGGAAACTGAATCTAAAGGAAGATCCTAGGACTCAAGGTCCTTAACCCTAACAATATGATAGAGAAATCCCTTAGAAATCATCTTACAAGCGTTTAGACATGAAATAATTTGACCTCTAGGGATTGAGTTTCCCCCCTTCCATTCTAAAACGGGTTCATTAGGAAATTTGAATTTAACTACCCTTGTTCTACAATCAAATGAATCAAACAAGCATGTAAACAATCTATCCCAAATATGACATCAAAGTCCAACATATCAAGTTCTACCTAGTCAACCAATGAAACTCTATTGGAAAATAATATGGGACAACTCATATAGACTCTTTTAGCAACAACGGAGTCACCCACCAAGGTGGAAACTGAAAAAGGTTCAACTAAGACATCGTGAAGCACATCAAAATTCATAGCCACTAAAGTAATACAAAAGACAAAGTGGGACCGGGATCTAGCAATGCATAAACATTAATTGAAAATACTTGCAACATATCAGTAACAACATCGGGATAATCCTCTTGATCACCCCTAAATTTGAGAGCGTAGAAGCGGTTCTTCTAAGGAGTATCAAAATTAAGACCACTTTCTTGAGCTTGGTTACTCTCGCTTCCTTGAGTCTTGTCCATGGGACAATCTTTAACCATATGACCACTTTTTCCACAACAAAAAAAATTATTCATTCCCATTAAACATTTACCCTCGTGCTTTTTACCATATTTGGCACATTGTGGATTCTCACTTGATGACCACCACATTTTACCCCTTGGGACCTCGGGTTAGACACCCTATCCTTACGAGCCTTTGAGACATTTGGAGGAACTTAGTTGGAGAATCTCTTCTTAAACTTTGGTTTGTCTTGTATTTTAAACTTACCCTTAGAAGAACCTCCATCATAGGTCCTTGCCCTCTTGACCACCCTATTCTTCATCTTAAGCCTACTCTCTTCAACTTGTTGAGCGTGCACCATCAAACGAGAAAGGTCCATGTTGTCATGAAGCATTGCCACACGACACTCTTCCACAAGATCATCATACACACCCATCACAAAAACGACTCATTTCATCTCTAGGATTAGACACCAAAGACAAAGCATACTTGGAAATTTTATGAATTTCAAATACCTCCTTGACAAAGGTTGATGAACTCTTCCATTTTTGCCTCTCTTTTCTCCCTTAGGAAGAACCTATCAAGAAATGCCCTCGTAAAGACTTCCCAACTTATGGGACCAGCTCTCAAAGCCTTATTGTCCTTCCATTGAGTGTATCAAGTTTGAGCCACATCCTTGAGTTGATAAGCGGCTAGCTTGGCCTTCTCATTTGAACTTACCCCGATAGAATACAAGATCTTATAAACCACATTTAGAAAGTCTTGAGGATTTTTATTTACCTTAGACCCAAATAACATTGGAGGGTTCATCCTTGTGAAGTCCCTCAAACGTGAAGCCATGGTATTTGCATTTTGATTCACCCGGGGTTCAACCTCTCAGTTTGTTTGAGCCATCAAAGATTGAGCTTGAGTAGTTAAAACTTGAGCTTGAGTATCCATGATTTGAGTCATGTTTAGGAAATCCACCCTTATCTCCCCATACGTCATGCCCGGAGGATTGATCGGAGCTTAGCCACCTCGAGGAACTTGCTCTTGAGAAGGATCTTGGTTGTCTTGGGGAGGAACTCCCGCATTTGCAATCTCCTCTTCAACCCTTCTTGCGGTTTCCCTTCCAGTAGTCATAGCCTATAACCAAAAAGAATGATTAGAAGAAAAGGACACATAGAGTTAAGACTCTTGAGGCACGAGTTAAGAATACCAAAAGAAGTGAGAATTTCCTAAGCATCACATAGCTTCTCATTCATAAGAGTGTTGCGCTTCACAATTAAGAACAAGACTCTACATAGACGTGGTTTTGTGAGACATCATTCCTAAGAATATTCAACTTCATGCTTTGATACCAAGTTTTTCACGGCCGAGGAGCACCTCTTCGTCGTAACCGGCATGATCGTCCTCATAGAGGCCTTAGACAAGACCTTAGCATACATCATCGAATCATTGATAGAATATAAAGCGGAAAAATAAAATTTTCTTTTGAAGTTCAACATCACTTTACATATATCAAAATAGAATCTTAATTGTCTCACATGACCATCTAAAATATTAGAGTATAAGATATGGGACTTAGCCCTTACATCATTACAAATCTTATAAGAGAAATACAACATAGTTTTTAGAAATAGGAAATAGAACAATGTCTTTGGTTAATAGCAAAATAAGAAAATCTAGATTCATAGGCCTTGTCCTCGGACTTGAGGACTCACCAACTTGGTAACAATCCAAGCTTCTTTGAGAAATTGCCCTTGAAGCACCTCAATGGCCCGAACCTACATTTATGTAGAAATAGAAGAGATATGAGTTAGTACAAGACATATGGACTAAGTATGGATATATGCAAGTAAGCCTTTTGAAGACATCCACAAAAGTACATTTTACTATAAACATTCTAAGTTCACTCTCAAAGCCTTTATGCACATTCCATGAACATATACAAGTCCGTACCACAACAACAATAAGACATATTCATATTCATGTTCAAGATTAACATCATAAATCAGACATAGTCCACATTTCATGTTTAGAGTCCATTTCATCAATACGTCACAAGCCTTATTCTAAAACCCCAATCCAAGTCCACTAGTGCAATCTGTATGTGAAGCCCTAACCCAACATAAACCAAGTAAACTAAAAAAGAGACCATAGGCATTCCCTTTACCTCATATAAAATGTTAACAAATGTAGTCAACATCATACATAACAATTTAGACCAACATTAACTATACCAAGTGATACCAACATCATCTAAGACCAACATCATATATATCATTCGTAGGTAAAGTCTCATACCTTTACCTACACTAAGTAACACCTCTTAACTAGTCTTATTTAGTGTTCATCTTCTTACTTCCATTCATTCATTATACTTTCGGGAAACTTCGCAATAACCAACATTAGAGCATGTGAGATAAACATGGAATCTGGTGTCAACCCCTCACGCCAAAAGGAGGGCATCCTACTTGCCAAGGTAGGACATATACATGATAATAGCATCTAGGAGGATCCACTAGCTAGGTTTCCTGTGGGGGCACATAGTTAAGGAACTAAGAGGTTGTTACTAGAACTCCTCTTTATGTTAATTCCCTTTGTAGTTTCCACCTCATGAGAACATTTCGTGAACTTACCTTTCTTTTTCGAAGGGACACCTCTCATTGTCAAGTTCACTCGGTGCTAAGCTAAATTCCCTTTTTAAAGTATCTTTCCTTAGCATTAATTTATAACATAGGTCTTAGGAGTTGAATCCCTCATATAACATGTTCATAGCTCATAGGTTTTAGGATGAAAAAGTCCATTCATCACAAACCCAACATCATGTAAGAACATTACATCATCTCATAACCATCATATTTGTAGCAGTAATCATACATTCATATTTTAATCATTCATACTTCAATTAACCAACATTACCAAAGATAAGCCAACAATGGTACAATAAATAGTACCAATGGCCTCCAAGAAACCCATTTAAGACTTAATCCCAAATCAATGATACGTAATCATAAAATCAATTATCATCATCATATGATAGTCAATTATACAAGATCATACTCAATTACATCACCTCTATCATAATTTAACATAATTTAAGAGTTAGGGTTAGGAGAAGAGGGGACATTCATGGGTTCTTAAAGAATTAGATCAAAACCTAATCATTAGATGATATAAGGCAGTCCATGAAGTAATAATACAATTAATACCAATATAACAATTAATATACTCCTCATCTTCAACCAATTCATCAATCAAGATCCAAAATTTATGAAATTTAGGAAAGAACATGGGTCCAATGGAATCTCAATTAAACAACAAAATTTACCCATAGTTATACACTTAAACAACCCTAAGTAGTTACAATTCATCTTAATTGATCATCAATTTAGGTTTTAAAAGAAGATCCATGTGTATAGAAAAACCCTTCAATAGGGGATTTGAAATCATCTTTAAGTGGACCTTCTGGGGAAAGGAATCTCAAGAGTTAAGAATTCATATCTTAATGAAGATTTTATCCACCAATTTGAGTAGAAAACTTGGAAAATTGGTCTTCTTCTTCAAGCTTTAATGCTTCTTCAATGGGGGCTGGGTAGAGAGAGAATATAGAGAGAAGTGAGAGTAATTTAGACTTCAATTCGGAGATTTTATTTGGGTGGGAAATTATGGTATATAACTGACTTAAAATCAATATATACCACTCCCTAAAATACTCAAAACACCCCTCATTTAATTAGACCTTTTTGTGAAGTCAAACTTCACTTCAATTTTCAAAAGTTTCGTCGGGGAACAAGTCCACGTTGTGGAGCTATTGCCACAAGATTTCTAAAATTAAATTTTGAGAAAATAGAGTATATGACATGTCCACTACATTGACTAACACTTTTGAACCATGGTGAACCTAGTCCGCGATGTGCACTTGTTTCTACCATGCACAATGGCCTGCTGCCTTGGGCAGCTTGTTGGCCAATGGCTGGGTCCTCCTCAAGGACCCCTAGGGTGGTCCTTGCGGGGTCGGACCTGGACTATTTGACACTATAAATATTATTTTACCTATTTAAAGTACTTTTACAAGTTTTACTCTTCATACAACACTCACAAATCTTTGCAAGACCTAAGAACGTCTACTATTTCAATTTCACTAGTTTTCGGACGTCATGGTCATCCCTTGACGTTAAGGCTCTAATACTTCTACATCAATTTTATTACGTTATTATAGGTATTGAAACATCATTTTAAACATTATTAAATAGGTGAGGCTCTAGCCTAGGTCATTGGATTTCTGAGGTTTAACACCTTCTTAGCCACGTCAAGCCTCGTGATCCACACTACTCTAGGTGTGACATTAGTGGCACTACAAGAAAATGCATTTAAAGCTACAAAACACATTGTATCTAAATATGAAATTTTTCATACCTAAATGTTTTAGCCAAAAAATATTTTTTCGTAGCATTCGTGGCAAGATGTAGGGTAGCTAAAAGTTAGCTACAAACTTTACATGGTCTATGGCCAAGGACTAATACTTATAGCTACTAAATATATTAGGTTGTGGCTATAATAGTACAAAATTCTTTCTACAAAATATATACTTGTAGCAAAATATTTTTACTCTTTTGCCGCAACAAATTAAATCTATAGCAAATTTAATATTGTAGATGCCGTATATCCTATTGTAGCAAATGACTTATTTTTTTACTATAAAAATTTAAAATTTGTGGCTATTTTATATTTTTAGTCTTGTGGAAATGATACTTGTATGAAGATACAAATTTAAAAAATTATAGCTATAAAATTAGAGCATTTGCCACAAATATTTTTTTCACAAAGCTAAGATTTTAAACTTTCTGCCATGACATACATAATATAGCTAATATTTTTAATTTTGCTATGAAAAATGAAAATGTATCTGCCTTACTTTTTATAATTACAAATATATTTAGCCACAATTTAAAAATTCATTGTAACAAATTGAAGAATACTGACATAAACATTATCACTCACAAGAATTTTTATTATGTAGCTAAAAAATAAATTTCAACAATTTTACTACTAATTTGAAAGGATTTTCCACAAGCTTTGTTAGTAAAAAAGTAACGTTACATAATGTAACCATTAATACATTTTTTATATTCCAAAATAAGTCTCAACTTACATATAATTGTATTCTAAAATTTTGAGAATAATCATAATATACAATTTTTGTAAGACATCATCTTGTTTGAGTCCAAAGCAACATAGTCTTCTCCTATCTCTCCTTTCACTATCTTCAATTGCACCTTAGCTTGATCAACATTGGTTCTAATTTGTCATTTATATTCTCTCATTCCATAAATATGCCTATCAATAATGGTAAATATTTTAGCACCAAGAATGTATGATTTAAAATTTCAAAGAAAAAACATATTTGTCTATGATCAATGTTTAGCAAATAAAAAAGGGATAATTCACAAGTACCCCCTCAACCAATGCCCGAAATCTCAGAGACACACTTATACTATACTAAGGTCCTATTACCCCCTTGAACTTATTTTATAAATAATATTCTGCCCCTTTTCAGCCTAGGTGACACTATCTCGTGGGCCCAACGTTGGTTGACTTTATTTTTCAAGTTAGTGCCACGTAGGCTGAAAAGGGTAGAAAATTACTTATAAAATAAGTTCAAGGGATAACAAAACTTTAATATAGTATAAGTGTGTCTCTAGAATTTCGGATATAGGTTGAGGGGTACTTGTACATTTTCCCAATAAAAAAAATACAAAGAAAACAATGGAGTAAGCAAATCTGTAACTTTTAAACTTCTTAAAACCTATAGATATCGATCTCAGATTTGAGTATCAATTATAAAACTCATTCCCAATCAGAAAATTTCTTTACATTAATAAACATAGACAATATAATAATCATCGACTCAAGTTAGGACAATAATCTCTTGCAAAAATATAGAATATAACTATGTATGATAAATTATTTGTGGCTCAATCTTTTCATGAACCTATACATAATAGAAAATTTAGAGCATACGACTGAGTAAACAAAAATTTCATATTGTGAAAACTTATCTCATCTTCTAGAAGAATGCTATGTAAAACCTAAAAAAAAAAACATTAGAAACAAAAAAGCTTGAACAAATGGAGATAGGGAGGACAAGAAGGTTATGGGAAGAGTGAAAATAATATCTAGGTTTTTATTAAATGGGTTTTAAAATTTTGGGGGGAACTTTTGATTTTCTGCAATTTTTAATTTTTGGGGTAAAAGTTTTTGGATCTAAATGGGGAAGGGGGAGACGGTTGGAGATATTTAGGTGAAAATTAATGCTTTGCTTTTATAATAGTTATTTAAATTAAAAGATACAATATTCTTTTATTATATAACAAATACAACAATTGTTACAGATAATACCAAAGAAAATTATTTCATGAAAATAATAATAATTATTTGTATGAATATATATATATATATA
>NC_028644.1:51638142-51639765 GCF_001406875.1 Solanum pennellii
GGGAAATAATAGATGTTGAATTTTAGAAGTTATTGAATTGTCTTTTATTAATGAGTTTAAGTCTTCCGCATTGCTTTATGTTGATATTAAATTGAAATGTTAAGGTTTAGATTGGTTGGTTCGCTCACATAGGAGGGTAAATGTGGGTGCCAGTCGCGGCTCGGTTTTGGGTCGTGACACTTTTAGAGAGGGTCAAAGTGAAATAACCATACAATGGAGAAGTATAGTTCCACTAGAGTTGAACAATTTGACTTGAATTTGAATTCAAATGGTTGATACAAAAAAAATTAATTGAGTTTCATGTTTCTTTTGAAATTCATCCTTAAAATATTTTCAGACTTGAATTGTACGGTAATTGACATTTATCTTCACAATATTATTTTATTTTTCCAATTCTATATAAATAGTTTAAATATATTTTATTAATTGATAGTTATAATTTATTCAAAAAAATTCTATGTTTAACTTGACATTCTAATACATATATAAAATGATATATGCATTAGAATGTCAAGTTAAGCATAGAATATTTAAATAAATTATAACTATCAGTATCATAAAATATATTTAATCTATTCACATGGAATTGAAAAAACAAAATAATATTATGAAGACAGATGTCTATTACCGTATAATTCATATGGCATATTTGAATGATATATGACATTATTTAATGATTTCTAAATTGATTATACATGTTTTTTTGTATAAAAAAGTACAATTACATCAAATTAATTAGACATAACGGCATTTTTTTTGATAACTTATATTTATTTAAATTATACTTAAAACCCTTAAATTAAGATGTTGTAAAATTGAATTGATGGAAATATTGACATCTCTAAATAAGCTAGCTCGATAAATGCATTGTTCGATAGAAGAGGTCTGTATCGTATAAAATGAATTCTCAACATAAGATGAAGCCCCTCAAGGTTTACGTTTCACTTTGTATCGAATAAAACATATCACCACAATTGTACTCACATAGTTACGTCATTTTTTCATGACAAATTTTCTTAACTATTAAGTTAATTATTGCAACAATTATTTTGCTGCTCGAAGCATAATATTTATTAAGTTATAATATTTTATTTAAAATTACTTTTAATGTATAAAAGATTACTATATATTGCTTCAACAAGTTTCAACATTATCGTGAAAAAAATATATTATTAACTATAAAATTATATTATAGCAAAAAATCTATGACTATATATTTTTAATATGCAACAACTTTTATAACTTCAAAAAGAAAAAAACATTTAGCTACAATTTTTTCTTCAAGTAAGTTATTATGACTGAAAGGTTATTATTTCTATGATAAATTAAAATTTGTTGCAAAAAATAATTATCAGCTATGAATTTTTATTACAGAAGAGAATCTATATCTATTTCGTTTAATTATTGCCTCAATATTTTATATGTCACGACCCAAAACCGGGGACGCGACTGGCACCCACAATTTCCCTCCTATGTGAGCGAACCAACCAATCTAACCCTTATCATTTTAACATATATCAACAGAAAATAATGCGGAAGACTTAAACTCATTAAATAAAACAAATCAACATCTATTAATTCCCCAAAATCTGGAAGTCATCATCACAAGAACATCTATCTCAA
>NC_028644.1:51648144-51658555 GCF_001406875.1 Solanum pennellii
TGGGACTTGCGCAACCTGTGACGGTCCGTCGTGCCTGCGACGGTCCGTCACGATGGTCGTCGCAACCCCCCAAAATCCAGGTGGACTGTGACGGCCCGTCACACCTGTGACGGTCCGTCCTGCACCTCCGTCCTGACGGTCAGAGACTCGTTTCCCGTACCAATTTCTCAAGAGTTGAAGTGTTTTTGCAACGGGAGCTTACGACGGCTCGTCGTGGATGTGACGGCACGTCCTGCAGGTCCGTCACCGATTACAGAGAGTCGATTTTCAGTACCCAATTTCAGAATTCTAAGTATGCTGAAACGAGACATCTGTGACGGTCCGTCGTGATGTCCGTAATCTTAGCCAGTTTTTCCAGAAATAAATCTGCTGCTCAAAACGACTAAACAGGTCGTTACATTATAACTTAAAGCTAAAATATTTATTTAGCTACAAATGTTTCTTCAAATAAGTTATTGTGGCTAATAGATTATTATTAGAATAGTAAATTAAAATTTGTGGCAAAGAAATAATAATTAGCTACAAAATTTTACTATAGCAACAATCTATGGCTATATCATTTAACTATTGTCACATCTTTTAATAACTTGAAGCAAAATTATTTATTTAGCCATAATATTTTATTTCAAATAACTTATTATGGCTAAAGAGTTACTATTGCTACAATTATTTTTATTAGGTCGCAAAAAGTTATAATTAGCTCCAAATTTTTATTGTAGCACTAAAATTGTAGCTATTTAGATAATTATTGTCATGATTGTTAGAAATTATAGCAAATACAAGGATTTAGCTTTGTAAACTTAATATTCGTGGCTAAGAAATTCGACAAATTTTTAGACGGTAAAGAAATTATAATTTTTATGGCTATTACTAAATAATAGCAACGATTTTCGAATTTATAGCTTAGTTTTCGTAGCAATTCTTGTAGTGTGGGATAATCTAAACGTTCATCTCACTTGACTCAGTGGTCGTAGGTGAGTGGGACGTTATTGATTCGCTTGGTGTAGGATCGGGTAGCAATTCTTCGTTCCTCCTAAAGTTATTACTTCTCTTTCGATGTTTATTTCCTCTATCCTACCTGTTGTTATTGGTGCTTGCGGCATTTATGTCCCTCTCATTATTTATTACCTTAGTATCAACCTTATCTCAAATACCTATTTGTCACAGCCTTAGACTTCCACTAAGTGCACCATGCGATACTTGACAACCCGCTCACGAATCTTTCACTATCTTAAAAGATCAAGTAATCCTTTTAATACCAGATTGCTAAGAAAATGAAGAAAGACACAAGAGAATTTATATAGAGGCTTTTGTATTTCTTGAAAGATTGATTTATCTTGCTTGATTTTCTTACAAATGAATGTCCCTCTATTTATACTACTTACTTACGAACAAATATGTAAATAATAATTGTCAAACAAGTCCCTACATATTCATAAATAAGTTTTTTTTATCTAGAACACTCTATACAACTCCAAGGACCTTTTATGAAAATCCATGGAATTCTAAGATTTTCCATGAGAACTCTCCATGTATTTCTAGAATCTTCCACTATGGAACTAGCCTTCTTTCAATGTTAACCTTCCATATGAGCAACCTTGTTCCATGTGGCACTTATTGGTGTGATGATGTGGGGGTTTGTCACAAGTTGTATGTACAAATAACTGTAATAAATTACATACAATTCAATAAATAATATACTATGTACTTCTTTATTGTTTATAGTTGCTACTTTTAATATAGTATCTTTTTTTACATCATTACTATCATCAGTTCAGCTGAGAAAAATAAAATATAGTAACAAATAAAAGAATTGAAAAAACAAAATCTTAAGAATATCCATGATATTCTATATCATGTGACAACTGACAATGTCTAATCAATCTGTTAAGTGAGGTTATGAGTGACGTAATTCTTACTTGTACATTGCTTCAATTACATTTTTTCATTTTGTATCTAATTTGATAGATAGAATAATCGATAGATTACTGTAGAAAGAAATTTTCTATTGTATTTCGTATATCCTTGGATGTACAATTGTGCATTGTACTTAGATGTAGCAATAAACTATGGGAGGCTAAGACAATAGTATTTGATGGGGTATCTCATACCGAGAGAGGTCCTTCACGAATTAATGTTTGCCGACCAAGATTATGAACGAGCTGCTGGTGAAAGATTTGACAAAAAAGAGAGGCCTAATATGAGTGTCCTTAATTGGTAAGATAAGGACTATTCTATTGTGACAATATGGTGCAAGGAAAGACCAAAGCTTCTCTTTGATACAATTTGTACATTAACCGATATGCAATATGTGATTTTCCATGGTAATATTGATGTTGAAGGACCAGTAGCTCACCAACTACTACAATTTTCTATTCGTTTCAAAATCTCTTTTGTGGTTAATTTTTTTTAAAAAAAATTGTAAACTAATTTTATAAATTGTATTATCATTTAACGAGTACTAAATTAGTCATATAGATGGTTCCGTAGTAAAATCAGACCGAAAAGGACGAAGAGTGATTCAATGTCTTGAAGGGTATCTAAGGTTAGCGCTATTGATTTACTTTCTAAATCTTTTTTGATCCATTATTCGACATATATAAGCTCTAGATACCTTTTTAGTGTATAAGAATGTTATGACTCAAAATCGGATGTAATGACTCTAATCTATTACCACCAATACAAGTCAGCCTCAATCCAATCAAAATGAAAGAAGAGCGAAAATAAAACAAAAATTGAACAAGACAAAGGCGGAAAACTTATTAATTTTAACAATACCCCAGAATGTTGTTGTCACACATACACACCACTAAATACTTAAGTGCAGAACTGCGAAATAATTACAGGTCTCATGTTTCTCAACCAGAACAAAGTGTAAGAAAAAGAAAAAGAGGGCCCATCGGATGATAATCAACTACCTCTCCAAGTCATGTACAAGCCTCAAGAACGAAGGAAGAGAAAGAAATCACACAGGTCCGAGATCGAAACATATTCAAGTGTAGAAGCAAATGGTAAGTACCAACAATGGTACCCAACAAGACACCTACTAAACAAAGCAACCAGTTAGAAATCAAATACCATGACTCTCAAACATAACTTTCTCAAACTGCAATTTGCATTTAATTCAACCCGACCTAGCAATTATACAATACATGGCTCATTTGCCCAATATCCGCAGTTTAATAACCACAATTCACGATTAAACGAATCAAATAAGTCAACCCCAAAGTCAAGTGGTTAACTCACATGCAACTATTACATCAAAATCAAGTATCAAGCAAGTCACACATAAGCATTAAATATATAAAGTCATAATAATCGATCTGTTGTCGGAACCATTTTTCATCCGTACAATATCACTATCCGGAACCATTTTTCATCGGATTTATAACCTTTACTAGAAATAACCTTGGCATAATAACACTCGTCGATAATGACCTCGGCGTAGTACACTCACCGGTAATAACCTCGACCAAAGTACACTTGTCGGCGAAGACCTCATTATAATAGCACTTGTTGGTAAAGACCTCAGCTTCATAATCATTACATTTCTCACCACGGGGCCCAACAAGCAATGCACACAAGCAATATCACACCAAATAGAAGAGACAAAAGAAAATACAGTTCAAGTCAACATTCATGCTTTCGAGAATTTCATCAATCAATCGACAAGGGTTATAATAAGGCAATTCACATCATCATGATCAACACATAGATCTTTTCATTTCAACCCCCTATTATTCATTTAGATATAACAAGTGGATAATTTAACCATTTACCTCATCCCCATTACTCCCAACACACAACCATCAAAGGAAGCATACAAATTCAACTAGAGTACAATGTTAGAAAGTCACTTGTCTTAAATCAATCAACAATCACTCCAACAGTTTTGTCTTATCCTTCCGAAATCGATAACTCTCACATATCAGATTTTACATTTTAGGGCCGATGGAATCGGCGAAATTCCATTCTGACACTCGAAACTCCAAAAGTCCCCAAAACCACTTTCTTAACAACGGGTATCTCCAACCTTGAACTCTATTTTAGTCTCCAGATATAGAGTTCTCAATTTTTTCAAACAACTCCAACCTAATTCTCTATTTTACTCTCTAAAATGAATCTTTTTATCTTTTCTCAATATTATATTATTTTTTCTATTTCGTTTTTATTTCTTATTTTATAATATAAATTCTTTCTATATTCTTAATAATTACTTCATATAATTTTTATGTGATAAAAATATTTAGTTTTTAAATTTTTTATATAATATTAAAGTATATTTTATTCTAAATTTCTGAATAACATAGCTTCAATCGACAATAATTCTCTTGATCAACCTAATTTCATTCTTATTTTATTCTTGCATGTGATGATCACATGCAACAAGAACAACAATGAATAATTGAAAATCGAAATCGACAATCACAACTGCATAACCACAATTGCAACAATTATCTGAATCATACCCTAATTTTTTTCTATATAGTGTTAAATATGGAGATGGACTATCGAATTACTAAATTATCTTTGTGATTAATTAATTATTATGTTATGTATCTTGTACTTAAATTATTGTACTATGTACTATATTATTTTCTTGTATTTAAATTATCGTGTTTTGCTGTATTTTAAAATTAAATCTTTCATCTTATTATTTTAATTTTATGTATTCATCATAGAGCAGATCAATAATAAAATCAAATTATAATTTTGAAAAAAATTAGAACAAAATATCAAAATACCATTAATTCTGGATGAAAGTAGTACATGTTTGTTAATATATTATTTTGTATTTTAAAAGAATTATGAATATTAGATATTTAAATAATGACATTATATGTAAAATAATAATTAATTAGAAAATAATATAAATAATAATAATAAAATATTAAAAAGGTTAAATAGAGAGTGTGGATAGTAGTTCTCTAGATTTGGAGAATTACTATTCAACTCTATAAATATTAAAAATAGAGAGTGATATACAGGGGTTTTGGAGTGCCCATTCTCTATTTACTCTCCAAATATAGAGAATGGAGAGTAAAATAGAGATGGTCAGCCTTTAAACTCACAAATTTACAAAATTCTCAACTTTTAACTCAAAGTTCAAAATCAACCTTTCAAACTCAATCAAGAAGAAATCAGGGTTGATAACAAGTGGGGGGAAATGGTCACGGGACTTTTAAAAAATGACCAGTCAATTTATTACATCATCTACCACTAAAAATCATGTTCGTCCTTAAACATAAAGCAAAAGAGGGTACATGGAGCTTCAGAAGTTGAGGATATCTGACACGCATATCTATTTTGTTTCCCAAGTTGCTTCACTGATTAAATTATGCTTTCAAGCAATCTCCTTGGTCCTAAGCTTCCGGACTCCCCTATCCAAAATGATTATAGTCTCCTCCTCGATAGATTAGTTTAGACCCTACTCAAGTGAATCAAGGTAAAGTACATGGGACTAATCTGAGACATACTTTCGAAGCATGGAAATATGAAACAGAGCATGTCCATCTCATAAGCTTTGTGGCAAGGCCAACTCTCCCACACGACTTAAAATCTCGAAGGGTCTAATGAATCTAGGGCTAAGCTTGACCTTCCTTCTGAAACTCATCATACCCTTTAGGGGTGATACTCGAAGCCAAAACTGATCATCCTTCATGAACACTTGGGCTCGAACTCTCTGATTCGCATAAATCATCTGTCTACTCTAGGTTGTTAGCAGTCCACCTTGGATAATAAGAACCTTATCCATATCATTTATAAGAAAGCTTGTATTTAATGATTCCATTTAAGCTAAATCACACCATCCAATCGGAGATCTACATCGGCTTCCATGCAATGTCTCAAAATAGTCCATCTGAATACTGGAATGATAACTCTTGTTATAGTCAAAATCAGTTATAGGAAAATTTTGATCCCATCTAGCACCAAAATTAATCACATAAGTATGGAGATTGTCCTCGAACACGTTAATCATCCACTCCGACTGACTATCAGTCTTAGGATGGAAAACTTTACTCATATCTAATCGAGTACCCAAACCATGCTGCAATGGCTTCGAGAAATGAAAAGTGAACAAAAAACCTCAATCAAAGATGATAGAAACTGGACATATAAGTCGCACAAATATAAAACACAACTAACTTCTTTGATGTATACTTCACCCGGATGGGGATGAAATGGACTGACTTAGTCAACCTATCAACTACCACCAAAATAGAATCATAACCACCCATGGTGGAAGGTAGTCCCACAACAAAGCCCATCGAGATCAGCTCCCACTTCCAAGTAGAAATAAGTATATTATGAGATATACATCCAGGTCGTTGATGCTCAAACTTGACCTATTGACAAGTCAAACACCTCAAAACAAAAAGTGTAATATCTCTCCTCATACCACACCATCAATATTGCTGGATCAGGTAATTATATAAATCTTTATTGCACCAGGATGAATGGAATATCGAGAACAATGGGCCTCCTTAAGAACTAATCTAACCAACTCACCCACCTTGGGCACAAAAATCATGCCTCCGATACGCAAGACCCGATCAGAACCAAGGACATCCTCCTTAGCTTCCCCTCTCATCACTTTGTCTTGAACGAGACATAGTTTTTAATAATGAAACTGATGCTCAAAAATCGTCTCAATTAAGGAAGAACAAGCCTCAATAAAATCAATCAAACCACCCGCCTTCTCAGAAACTCGTAACCAAACAAGACTACTGGCTAACCTCTGAATATCTCTAGCCAATGGTCTCTACTTCACACTAATAACATCAATACACTCATGCTAGTATTCCTAATTAAAGAATCGACCACCACATTGGACTTTCGTGGATGATACAAAATAGTAAGTCATAGTTCTTTCGTAGCTCAAGCAATTTGCGTTGCCTCAGATTCAGATCTCTCTGATTGAAAATGTACTGAAGACTCCGATGATCTTTGAAAAACTCACATTGAACTCCATAAATATAATGTCGCCATAAATTAATCACAAACACTACGACTGCGCACTCTAAATCATGAGTAGGGTAGTTCCTATTATGGGTCTTTAACTTGTTACAACGATAGGCAATCAATCACCTTACCTTTCTACATAAGAATACCACCTAATCGAACTCCTGAAGTATCGCAATAAACAGTGAAGTCCAGACCCTCCTTAGGTAAAGCCAAAATAGGAGTCGACGTCCATAAAGTATTGAGCTTTTAAAATCTCTCTTCACACTCGTTTAGACCACTGGAAACTCACATGTTTTCGAGTCAATCTAGTCATAATAGATGCAATGGTATAGAAACTCTGAAGAAATCATCAGTAATAGCATGTAAGCCCCAAAAATCTCTATATGAGTAACCAATATAAATCTGATCCAACCCTTCATTGCCTCAATCTTGTTTGGATCTACTCTAGTACCTTCCTTGGACACCACGTGCCCTATAAATTCCACAGAATCAAGACAAAACTTACACTTAGAGAACTTGGCATATAGTTTCTCTTCCCTAAATGGAGTAGAATCCTTAAATGCCAATCGTTATCCTCATTGGTCTTAGAGTACACCAAGATGTCATCAATGAACACTATCATAAAATAGTTCAAATAAGGTTGGAACACGCTATTCATTAGCTCCATGAATGGTACAGGGTCCTTAATCAAACCACAAGACATCACAAGAAACTCATAATGCTCATAGTGAGTCCTAAAAGTTGTCTTAGGCATATCTGATGCCCTAATATTTAATTGGTGATAACCGGACCTCAAGTCAATCTTAGAAAACATAGATGCACCCTGAAGCAAATAAAAATATCAATACGAGGAAGATGATACTTGTTATTTACATTCACATTGTTAAATTGTCTATAATCAATACAAATTGGCATAGAATCTTCATCTTCTTCCTTACATACAACACCGGAGCACCCCATAAAGAAACACTAGGGTGAATGAACCCCTTACTCAACAAATCCTAAAACTGATCCTTCAACTCTTTTAGCTCAGCTGGAGACATACGATAAGAAGAATTAGACATAGGCTCAGTTCCCGGCTCCAAGTCTATAACACAGTCAATATCCCTATCTAGAGAAACATTTAGAAGATTAGTGGGAAACACATCTATAAACTCTCAAACCACGAGCTTAGAATCCATGGGGGGTGGCTCAATGCTAGTATCCTGAATGAAAGCTAAGTAGGACAAACACTCTCTATCAATCAATCTCTGAGCTCTTATGAAAGAGATAACTTTTCTAGGCTAAGAACCACTAACACCTACCCGCTCAACTCTCGGGACATTGAGCATCGCTAAATTTAGTCTTAGCATTACAATCAAGAATAGCATGATGCTGAGAAAGTCAATCCATACCTAATATAATATCAAAGTCTATCATTCCTAAGATGATCAGGTCTACCAAGTACATACCCCCGCTAAAGAAAAAAGACAGGATCGATACACTCGATCTATCACTAAGGATTTACCCACTGGCGTAAAAACATAAATAGGCACATGCATACAAGAAAAAATCATATCTAATCCAACAACAAAATAGGTAGACACATGAGAAAGTAGATCCTGAATTAAACAATATAGACGCAGGTCAATGGCAAACATGTACGATTCCTATGATCACAACATTATAAGTCTCAGCCTCAGGCCTCTATGGAAAAGCATAATAGTAGTCATCTTATCCTCCTAAAGCCTGATTAGGATCTCTGCCTCACTTTAAGAAGCTCGAATAACTCTAACAATAATCCTGACATCTATCGAAATAAACTCTACCCCGACACCTAGCCAGAGGCAATGAATACCTAGTTGGATTAGCTGAAAAAGAATGCAGAGGTCCTAAATGTTTTTGTCGAGGAAACTGTCACATCATATGGCTTGGGTCCCTAAAAGTGAAGTGAGATATGGACACAAATAGTTGTTGTTGCGAACAAGAAAAATAACCATAGCTACCTTGGCCAAAATCATAAGAACCCCGGGTTGTTTGCCCACTCTCGACTGCTGGCATAGAAGCATTATCTGGACCATGACGCTGAAAAAAACGACTACCCCATTGCAAAATTCTGCCTCCTGATGAGGCACCAAAAAATTAACCTGAAGATAATGCCCTTTTGGGCTCCCCAAACTCATGTAAGACCATCAAATTCGCCTCCTTAGGGTGCTCATAATGGATGGAAAGAAAACCCTCTACCTAGCTACCCTGAACACATAAGATCTACCGAAGAAAGTCAACCCTTTCGCAGACCAGCGAAATCTCTCAACCTTATCTAGAACAATAGTCAAAGTATGCCTAAAAACCTCAGAAAAATAGGCCCCATACTAAGTCACGTATAGAATACCCTGATTCAAGCTCTCTAATCTCAGACGACTCTCCTCTCTCACGCTTCAAGGGATGAAATGGTCTTGGAAAGCACTAGAAATCACATCGCACTCCGCCAGAGGAGATCAAACTGGTCTAGACCTCACAAAAGTCCTCCACCACTCTCTAGCGCAATGACGAAGTTGCAGTGCAAACTGAAAACCACTAGCATCCACCATACCCAATGTCTCAAGCATCTCATGGCACAAGGTCAGGAACTTATGAGCATTATCACTCTTACCACCCTGAAACTAGGGTGGTTTCATCTTTTAAAACCTATCTTAGCATTGATGATAAGTCGCTATCAAGATAACCTCAGGAGAAATATGTGCACCAACTGTTGTGCAAGAACAACTAGTGGTTGGCCCACGTTCTGACCTAGGGTTTGTAGCCCCGGAGAAAGGTTCTCTAACACAAAAATTATACTCAATAGAATTTATTGAAACAATGAAGCTCTAAACTTGGGAAGGACTTTGTCCTTAACAACCTCAACATATTTCTTAGGAGAAGCCTCTCTAGCCCTGCCTCTTCCTGGTCTTGCTCAACGGGCACGACCTCAACTTGGTATTACTCTACGATCACGACCTTTAGCTCGGGCCCTACCTCTATCCCTAGATAGGGTTTGAACAACAGCCTCAGGGAATGACTCAATCTACCACTGGAAAAAGAAGCTCTGGTTCTCGATATCTTCCAAAACAACATGCGACAACTTAGCACTAGCGAAGGTAACCATGCATGATAAGAAATGATGAATAAAAAGAACTTCCCTAACAATCTTTGTAGCCTCTTGAAGATAAGTACTGTCACGACCCAAAACCGGGCCGCGACTGGCACCCACACTTACCCTCCTATGTGAGCGAACCAACCAATCTAAACCTTAACATTTCAATTTAATATCAACAGAAAGTAATGCGGAAGACTCAAATTCATTAATAAAAACCAATTCAATAACTTCTAAGATTCAACATCTATTATTTCCCAAAATCTGGAAGTCATCACCACAAGAACATCTATGATCAAATTACTAAACTAAGAGTATTCTAAGAAGCTAAAA
>NC_028644.1:51661800-51662072 GCF_001406875.1 Solanum pennellii
GCCAATTCCAAATCATGAGTTGGATAGTTACGTTCATGCACTTTTAATTGTCTTGAAGCATAAGCAATCACATTCTTCTCTTGCATTAGCACTGCACCCAAACCCGAATAGGATGCATCACAATAGACAATGAAATTCTTACCTTACACTAGCAGGGTAAGGATTGGTGCAGTAGTCAACAAGGTCTTGAGCTTCTAAAAGCTTTTTTCGCACTCGTCCGACCATACAAATGGAACACTTTGCTTAGTCAAATTTGTCAATCGGGAAGCAAC
>NC_028644.1:51667369-51681005 GCF_001406875.1 Solanum pennellii
TTTTGGAACGAGACCCCCTCGACGGCCCGTCGTGCCCATGACGGTCCGTCGTGGGTTCCGTTGACTCAGACAGTTTTTCCAGAAATAAAATCTGCTGCTTAAAACGACTAAACAGGTCGTTACAAGTACAAACATGTTTGTACCGATCCTCAAGACTCTACTTAGACTTGGCTTATATACATGTGATACCTATGAACTTTGGGCTCTGATACCATTTGAAAGGACTCAAAAGGATGTGTTGGCACTTGTATATCCTCACCGAGACAAGTAAGCCTCGACCCATGAAAAAAAGAGTGTAAATATAATAAAACAAAACAAGACAAGGGAGGAAAACTTATTCATTCTAACAATACCCAAAAATATGAATGCCACGTGTACATGCCACTAAATACATAAGTGCGGAATTAAGAAATAAGTACAAGTTTTAATCATTTTTTTCACAACTAAAACAAAATGTAAGAAAAGGAAAAAGAGGGTCCACTGGAGGACAAATAACTACATTTTTAAGTCGTGGACAAGCCTCAAGATTGAAAAAAGAGAAAGAGATAACATAGGTCCGGGTTCAAAACCTATACAAGTGTAGAAACAAGACGTGAGTACCAACAACATGGTACACAACAAGAAACCTACTAAATAAAGAAACTAGCTAGAAATCGAATATCCTGACTCTCCAACCGAACCTTCTCAAATTACAACCTGCACAAAAATATCCCAACCTAACAGTTCTACACTATATGGCTTAGAGTCCCAATATTCACAGTTCAGTAACCACAATTCACAATTAAACGAATCAAATAAGCCAAACCAAAAGTCAAGTAATTTAGCACACATAGTAAGCATAGAATCTAAAGTATCAAGCAAGTTACACATACACCAAGTCACAATAATCGTTTTTTGCTGAAACCATTTCTCATTGGCACAATATAACTAGCTGGAACCATTTCCTATTGTCTTTATAAGCATTGTTGAAAATGACCTCGACATAATAACATTTTACCGGTAATGACCTCGACATAATGAAACTCACCGGTAATGACCCAACCAAATCACACTCACCGGTAAAGACCTCGGCATAATAATACTTATACCGATAAAGACTTCTACCTCATAATCATCACATTTCTCTACACAATGCCCAACAATCAATGCACACAAGCAATACCACACCACATAGAAGAGATAACAAATTACACAATTCATATCTACATTCATGTTTTGAAGCATTTCATCAATCAATCAACAAGGTTTATAATAAGGCAATTCACATCAGCATGATTAACACATAGTCTTTTTCATTTCAATACCTTATTATTCATTTAGATATAACAAGTGGGCAATTTAACCCTTTACTTCATCCCCACTACTCCTAACACATAACCAACATAGGACGCATACAAATTCAATTAGAATACAAGATTTATATAGCCACTTGCCTTCAATCAATGAACAATCACTCCAAGAGTTGTGCCTTCCCCTTTCGAATCACTTTCAAAGCCAAATAATCCACAATAATCAAGTATCACAATCACCCCACAAAAACAACAATTCCTACACAAATTATATAGAGAAATGGTCAAAAAACTCAAAAGTCAATATCAAAATAGAGATTTGAATCTAGAAAACAATAGTTGAAAATATTACTCAAGGCTTTAGAAACTCATTAGGAGAAATCATTTCAAAAAATGAACTTAAAATAAGTTCACAAACTCACTTTTACTTCAAAATTCAAGTTCATGAATAACTCCCAGGTTATCAACCTAAAATCTTGATTCAAACTCATAAATGCAATAATAATAACAATTGGTAATCAAAGATTTAGAGTTAAGATATGCTACCTAAAAATATCATCTTAAAAAGCCCTCAGGAAATCACCTCTACCGAGCTTTCAAAGCTTCAAAAATGAAATTTGGGTTTAATAGTTCCAGGGGTCCTCCTCGAACACACACCTCTACCTATGAACACTGGTTTTAATGACCTAGACATCCGCGATCGCAACACGTCATCCGCAAACGTGGAGGTCAACGCTTAGACCTTCCCCAAACACGATAATGACTCCACAAATACGGGGTTCTCCCCCCCTACCGTTATGCAAACGCGGAGGGTTGCACTAGAACACATTGTATAATCATCGAAAGAATCCTCATAATTCATTTGGAACCCAAAAACATAAATCATATATGCAAATTGATTATGCTCGGTGTTCCGGAATCTATTGAGTCGTCAAACACAAATCTGAGGTCTCATTGACCTAACAGTCATAAAAACAACAAGAAACTAACTCAAGCCTAAAAGGGCTAAAACATGCTCGGGACCTCTCAAAAAGTCAACCAAAACCTCACCTACGTCGTAAATCATCCCCCGAATCTAAGGGCCCATCTGAGCATCCGAACCCCGAATGTTGACCAAAGTCAATTCAAATGCTAAATTTCCTCAATTTCACAACTTAGGACCTCAAATCCTCAAAAAAACTCAAAAATCTGAAACGACAACTCTCACAAATCAGATTTCACATTTCGTGGCTGACAGAATCGATGAAATTCCATTTCGACACGAAACTTCAAAAGACCCCAAAAAAGACTTTCTTAACAACTTAGCCTTTAAAACTCACAAACATACCAAATTCTCAACCTTTAGCACAAAGTTCAAAACCAACCTTTAAAACTCTATCAAGAAGGACTTAGGGTCGATAACAGGAGGGGAAAATGGTAAATTTACTAAATTTTCCAAATGACCGGCTCAGTCATTACAAAAAAGGTGAAACTGGTAATTGTCATTTGTGCTTGAATTCAGTGGCACTATCAAAAAAACAGTGAATACCGACCTAAAAATTACCAACCTCAAATTGAGTCGGGAATTTCCGACCTTTAGATGTCAGTATTGTTAAAAAGAATAAAACTAGTTGGTTTTTATGCAAATAAATAGGGAAATTTTTTTTTGACCTCAGAGGGTCGGTATTTTTCACGAAAAAATAAATTACAATAAAAACCAACCTCTTGATGTCGGTATTAGATAAAATAAATGAATAAACATATTTATTTTTTCTCAATTAAATAAAAAAACAAAATTAAGAAATATTTTGATTTAATATTATTTAAATCGTCTTCCGGAGGACGGTTTTATGTAAAATAAAAAAACAAAAAATATTATAATCCCGAAATCCGGATGTCGGTAAAATTAATAGTATATAATTTTATTAATTTTTATTAAAATATTTATATAATGAGTTCCATAAAATTATAAATTTATATTTTTAATTAGCTTTAAATAAATCGGATGAGGGTTTATATAAATTAAAAAATAAATTAATATAAAATATCGACATCATGAGATCGGTATTTATCTTTCCTCCAAATACCTACCTAATGAGGCCGATATTTTTATTTCATCCATATTCAAATACCGACATCATGTAGTCAATATTTTTATTTCATCCAAATACTGACATAATGAAGTCGGTATTTTTATTTCATCCAAATAACGATCTCATGAAGTCGACATTTTTCTTCATCCAGATATCAACCTCATGAGGTCGGTATTTTTACTTCTTCTAAATGCCGACTTCATAAGATCGGTATTTATCTTTCATTCAAATACCGACTTAATGAGGTCGGTATTTTTATTTCATCCATATCCGAATACCGACATCATGAGGTCGATATTTTTATTTCATCCAAATACTGACATCATGAGTCGATATTTTTATTTATCCAAAAACTGACCTCATGAAGTCGGTATTTTTTTCTTCATCCAAATATCGACCTCATGAGGTTGGTATTTTTACTTCATCTAAGTACCGACCTCATGAGGTCGGTATTTTTTCTTCTTCTAAATATCGACCTCATGAGGTCGGTATTTTTTCTTTATCTAAATATTGACTTCATGAGATCGGTATTTATCTTTCATCCAAATACCAACCTCATGTCGTCGGTATTTTTACTTCATCGAAATTCAAATACCAACATCATGCGGTCGGTATTTTTATTACATTCAAATACTAACAACATGAAGTCGGTATTTTTATTTCATTCAAATACTAACCTCTTGATGTATGAACCTATTAATTGTTCAAAAAGTAATAATTTTATATACTTTTATCAATAAAAAGTTAGACTTCGTGGAAAAAACAAAAAAATATCTGTAGTTCATATTTAGAGTATGAAACTATATTGATATGAATTGGGATATAATTATACTTATATTTATAGAGTAATGTACAAAGCTATAAGTCCATCGTCTAATCATGAACTTAATAACTCATGTTATGACGTAGAGGTGAAGAGCTAACATATAATCTATTTCAGTGTGAAATGCGAGATAGTATTATTATATACTTCCGATCTTGAATGTATATAAAGTGTAGTGATCATTTCCTAATTATGATGGCATGTAAAAGATACTTCATCTGAGTATGAAATACGTTAATTAATTATATATGAAATACATTATCAACTAAATAAATATCGATGATCAATTTAAAGAGATTCATATATTAGATTTGATATTGATAAACTTTCATTGATCGATAAAATTAAATTTATATATATACACACACACACACACACACACACACACACACACACACACACATACATACATATATATATATATATGTGTGTGTGTGTGTGTGTGTGTATGTGTATGTGTATACATATATATATACATATACATACATACATACACATACATACACAGACACACACACACACACACACACACACACATATATATATATATATATTACATACACCTCTCGATGTTAATATTATTTATTTAATATGATTACTTTTATTTATCTTAAAATATAATGTGATACCAACCTCATGAGATTGATATTTTTTTTATTATATCTAATTCATTTTAATAAAACTGACATCCGGAGGTCGGTTTGTTTAAAATACTTCTATTAATCATATTTTTTGCTATTTAGAATAATACTAAAATTTAATTTGAAACATACAATTAATTGTTCAAAAAGCGTAACAATTTTGTATACTTTTGTAAATAACAAGTTAGACTTCATGGAGTAAATTAAAACAATATATATAATCCATATTTAGAGTATGAAGCTACGTTAATATGAATTAGAATATAATTATACTTATATTTCTAGAGTAACGTACAAATCTATTAGTCCATCGTCTAATCTTGAACTTAATATCTCATGTTATGATGTAGAGGTTGAAGAGCTAACATATAATCCATTCGAGTATGAAATGTAAGATAATATTATACACTTTCGATCTTTATTTTATGTCAAGTTTAGTGATCACCTCCTAATTATGATGACATGTAAAAGATACTTCATCTGAATATGAAATACGTTGATTAATTATGTATGAAATACATTATCAATCAAAGAAATATCGATGATCAATTTAAGGAGATTTATATATTAGATTTGATATTGATAAACTTTTATTGAGATAAAAATTTATATAATTAAAAGGTATATAATTTAAATTTATAAAATTAACTTGATCGATCAATTAAACTTATATATATATATATAATTTATATTAAAATAAAATGATAAATATTGACCTAAAGAGGTCGATATATTTAAATTATTATTTTATTTAAATAATATCAACTTTACGATATCAATATTTATTATATATTTTAAAATATAAATTATTACTTTAAAAGATACCGACATCCCGTGGTCAGTAAATTAACACTTTATTTTTTTTAAAAAAGTAAGATAAGCTCAAAACCCTAAATCATCTTTTCCTCTCCTAACCTCTCTCTCCTCTCAACCCCGACCAAACCCCGACCCATCTTCACCCCCACCCATCCCCGACCGGCGCTGCAGGTCACTGCACCTCGATCAACAGCAACAACAGCGTAAACCAGCGGCAGCAGCAGCGCGTGGCTGGAAGCAGCGAACTCCGGCAACAGCGCGTCTGACAACTGCAATCTCCGGAAACAGAGGGAGTATACATCTGGTGGTTTGGGATTAACTCCAAGGTATGCTTTTTTTTTTCTTTTTAACGATATGCTGTTTCATGATTACAATTTTGTGTCGTTTTTCCTACAGGGGAGTATACACATATCTCTAATCTTGATTTTGTGATTTTGGGAATTTTAAATTAACAATAATATATTTTCAAATTAATTTACTCACATTCTCTTATTCTCATTTACTCATATGAACCCTCCAGGTTGGTTTTTGGTTGTTGATTTTCATTTATAGGTTTTATCACAAATGACTTTGAAGAAAGCTTGTCAACTTGTTTTTGTTCTATTTTAAATCTTAACCTATTCTATAGTTCAAAAGAAAGTAAATAGCTTACTTACTCTTTGTGAATCATTGATTTTCTCTTTTATGTATGTTTTAATATTAATCATTGCAGCAACTATAGACATATATAACAAAACTAACAATAGTTAAGTTTTCTCTAATCCTTTAATAATAGAACTCATGAAAACGCTTAAACCTTTTATGAAGGTGCTTCTTGTTCTTCTTCTCCAACTTCTGTAGATCCATCTTCTTCTTCACCTTCAATTTCTTCTTGTTTCTATTCTTTTGGTGAGCACCATTTGTATATTGATTTTTGTAGAATCCCATCAACAACCTACCCAAATTTTCTCTTGCACTAACATCAATTGAGCTTTAGTTGTGAGTTAACAATATGTGATAGCTACTGATATTGTCAAGCTCATTTATTTTGAGTAATTTGAAACGAAACCTCTGATCACCTGAATTGTCCAAAGCTAAAATCTGTCAGTTGGAGCTAAAGAATCAAATTGTGCCGCATCGAACATGAATATCTTGAGCAACCCTGTTAGAAGTATTCTCGATTGTTAAAGCTTTGCCTTGCGTATTTGTTAGTTCCTTTCTAACTCATATGGTAGATACAATCTGCTCGTAATATTCTGAAGATTTCAGTTTTAGTAAAACTATTCCTAGAATTGTGTAGCCTAGCTAACCTCTACAGACCAGCCCATAGACATTTACTATATCTTTAGTCGTCATAGAAAGTCAGACCAACCGATATCAGTAAATGGGTACGTAAAGAAAAGGTGTTCAATTGTCTCAGGTCCTGCTACTTTACACTTAATCAAGGTCAGTTTCGAAGCCCCTTTTCAGTCATCTAGTTAAGCCTACTAACATTATCATAACTTGTTTTCATTAGATTATTTTTTTGTCATACGTACTGTTGTCTTAAGATGTGAAATATATTACTCCTTGAAGAATACAGAGTTGTCTGTTTGACACTATGAATTATTTTAGTTATGCAATTACGTGCTGATATATTCTAAAATTTTTTATCGATGTATCTTTAGATTTTACAGTAATTTCTAAAAAAGAATTTTGAACTTTGTGGACAATAAATAATGTGGTTTAGTTGGTGAATATAGTGTTGGGCTTAAGTAAAAATTAAACTAGTTAGACTTAGAAAGTTGTTAAGTTGTTTTAATAAGTTTAACTATAAAATGTGGTTTAGTTGGTGAATATAGTGTTGGAATTAAGTAGAAACTAAACTAGTTAGATGTAGAAAGTTGTTAAGCTCTTTAGATAAGTTTTTAGTTGGTGAATATAGTGTTGTAATTAAGTAAAAACTAAACTAGTTAGATTTAGAAAATTGTTAAGTTGTTTTAATAAATTAAAATATATTATGTAGTTTAGTTGGTAAATATAGTATTGAAATTAACTAAAAACTGAACTAGTTAGACTTAGAAAGTTGTTACGTTCGTTAAAAAAGTTACAATAAATATTGTGGTTTAGTTGGTGAATATAGTGTTGAAATTAAGTAAAAACTAAACTAGTTAGACTTAGAAAATTGATAAGTTGTTTTGCTAAGTTGAAATATATAATGTGGTTTAGATGGTGAATATAGTGTTGGAATTATGTAAAAACTAAACTAGTTAGACTTACAAAGTCTTTAAGCTGTTTTAATAAGTTAAAATATATAATGTTGTTAGTTAGTGAATATACTTTTGGAATCAAGTGAAAAATAAACTAGTTACCCTTAGAAAGTTGTTAAGTTCTTTAAATAAGTTAAAATATATAATGTGGTTTAGTTGGTGAATTTTGTGTTTAAATTAAGTAAAAAGTAAACTAGTTAGACTTAGAAAGTTGTTAAGTTCTTAAACAAGTTAAAATATATAATGTGGTTTAGTTGGTGAATATAGTGTTGGAATTAAGTAAAAACTAAACTAGTCAGAGTTAGAAAATTGTTAAGTTGTTTTAATAAGTTTAAAATATATAATGTGGTTTAATTGGTAAATATAGTGTTGGAATTAAGTAAAAAACTAGACTAGTTAGACTTAGAAACTTGTTAAGTTCTTCAAATAAGTTAATGTGATTTAGTTGGTGAATATAGTGCTAGAAATAAGTTAAAACTAAATAAGACTTAGAAATTTGTTAAGTTCTTTAAATAAGTAATGTGATTTAGTTGATGAATATAGTGTTGAAATTAAGTTAAAATTTGAAAACATGTGGCTTCAAGCAGAAGGCTTCATTGATATGATAAAAGGATGGTGGCAGTCCTACAACATTCAGGGAACCCCAGACTTTGTGCTGTTGCAGAAACTCAGAAACCTAAAGAAAGATATTTCTAAGTGGAACAGGGAGGTGTATTGAAACATTGAAACCCAAAGAACTAAAGCTCTTTTGGAATTAGGGAAGTTGGATCATTTAGCTGAACTCAGAACCCTTTCAACACAAGAGAAAACATAGTCCTTGAATCTGAAACTGCAACTTCAATAGATTGCAACAGCTGAAGAGATCTCATGGAGGCAAAAATCTAGATGTTTATGGCTTAAAGAGGGGGACAAGAACACAAAGTTCTTTCAGAGAATGACCAATTCATATAGAAGGGGTAATTCCATTGACAATCTGAGAATAGGAGATGAACTGATTGAAGATAAATGAAGGATACATAATGGCATTCTCGAGTATTATCAACAAATATACAAGGAAGCTGAATCCTGGAGACCCTCAGCTGTTTTTGAGAACATGTCCACCCTAAGTATAGAAGAAAAGGAGGAACTTGAACTTCCTTTCACTGAAATGGAGATCTCTAATGCTCTTATGGCTTGTGCCCCTGACAAAGCCCCAGGACCTGATGGTTATACCATGGCTTTCTTCCAAAATTCATGGTGCTTCATTAAAGAGGATATTGTAGCAGCTTTCAATTTCTTTCACAAGAATTGCCAAATGGTGAGGTCTTGTAATGCTTCTTTTATTGCTCTAACCCCAAAGAAGAAAGGTGTTGTAGAGCTTAAAGACTATCGGCCTATAAGCCTAATAGGTAGTGTCTATAAGTTGTTGGCTAAAATCCTAGCAGAAAGGATGAAAAGGGTGATGAATTCTTTAGTCTCGGGGCAGCAGAGTGCTTTTTTAAAGAATAGGCAAATAACTGATGCATCCTTGATTGCTAATGAGGTGCTAGACTGGAGAATCAAGAGTGGTGAGTCTGGGATCTTATGTAAATTGGACATAGAGAAAGCTTTTGACCAACTTAACTGGGCCTATCTATTTAATATACTGAAACAAATGGGATTTGGTGATAGGTGGATAAGATGGATATACTTCTGCATTTCAACAGTGAAGTTCTCAGTTTTGATCAACAGAAGTCCAGTTGGATTTTTCTCTACTCAAAAGGGGTTGAGGCAGGGGGTCCACTCTCTCCTTATCTATTCATTCTGGCTATGGAAGGACTATCTCAGTTACTAGCTAGGGCTAAAGAACTTCAATGGATTCAAGGATTTCAAGTAGGCAGCAATCCAGCCACCACTGTCAATGTATCTCACCTTCTTTATGCGGATGACACTCTCATTTTTTGTGGAGCTGACAGGCAACAAGTCTCCAATCTAAACACCACCCTTATAGTTTTTGAAGCTATCTCCGGACTCTATATTAACATGCTCAAAAGTGCTATATATCCGATAATCAGGTGGACAATCTAGAGGAACTTGCTGGCATACTTAGTTGCAAAATAGGATCGTTACCCACCACCTATCTAGGTCTTCCCTTGGGGGCAAGTTTCAAATCTTCTGTAATTTGGAATGGAGTTATTGAAAAAATAGAAAAGAGACTTGCTACATTGAAAATGCAATACCTCTCTATGGGAGGTAGGCTCACTCTCATCAAGAGTGTACTAGATAGTATTCCTACGTACTGCATGTCTCTATTTCCAATACCAGGTTCAATTTTGAAACAAATAGATAGGCTCAGAAGGAGATTTCTATGGGAAGGAAATAGTCTCACTCACAAGTACTCTCTAGTTAAATGGAAATCAGTAACTCAACCTAAGTTTCAAGGAGGCTTGGGAATCAGAAATCTCCGACTTCACAACAAGAGCTTACTCATGAAGTAGCTCTGGAGATATGGACAAACTGAGGCTGGGTTTTGGAGAGACATCATCAAGGCTAAATATGGCATTCAAGATCACTGGTGTCCAATAGAAAGCACTGAACCCCATGGTGTTGGGGTCTGGAAACACATAAGCAGTTTCAAAGATAATTTCTTTGAGGAAGTATCCTTCAAGGCTGGTAATGGACTCAAGATCAGATTTTGGCAAGGCAGATTGCTTGGGAACTCTAGGCTAAAAGATTATTTCCCCTCCTTGTTCCAGATAGCCTCCAACAAAGAAGCAACTATAGCCCAGTACAGAGACAATAACCACTGGACACCTATTTTCAGAAGGAACTTCCAGGATTGGGAGATTAATGACCTCCTTTCCCTTTTAGAAACTCTGCAAAACACTACATTGGTGGTCGAAGATCAAGACAAGATTCTTTGGGGTAATTCTAAGGAGAAGACCTACACTGTGAAAGAATGTTACAAAAATTTGAGCTCCCAAAATGGCATTCTACTAATTTGGCCTTGGAAACATGTCTGGAAAACTAGGCAACCCCGCAGAGTTTCTTGTTTCACCTGGACAGCCTTGAAGGAAGCATGTCTAACACAAGACAACCTCAGGATAAAAGGTGTAATCCTCATCAACAGATGTGTCATGTGCAAGCAAACCAATGGGAGTGTTAATCACCTTTTTTTTGCACTGCCCTACAACAATTAGCTTATGGTATTATTTCTACTCTATGTTTGGTCTACAATGGGTAATGCCCTACAACATGAAGGATGCTTATGCCAGCTGGATATTGTGGAAAGTTGACAAATCCATCAGAAAGATCTGGAGAATGATCCCAGCAGCCATTTTTTGGAGCATATGGAAAGAGAGAAACAATAGATGCTTTAATGGAATATCAACCTCTTTATGCACTCTTAAAGCCCAATGTCTAGTTAGTTTATTTAGCTGGCACTTTATGCCAATGTAAACAGTGTGGATAACCTTTCAGATTTTGTTAGTTCCCTATCTCTAGTACAGTAGAGTAGCAGGGTTCCCTATTGACTGGTTCACAAGTTTTTGCCAAGCTAGCTCCATATTTTCTGTTTGGAGCATCTTCTTTGCACAAGGTGCTTTTGTAACTTCGCATCTTCTTGATGCTTTCTAATATTATTTAATTACTTTATCAAAAAAAGTTCTTCAATTAAGTTAATGTGATTTAGTTGGTGAATATAGTGTTGGAAGTAAGTTAATACTAAACTAATTAGACATAGATAGTTGTTAAGTTCTTCAAATAAGTTAATGTGATTTAGTTGGTGAATATAGTGTTAGAAGTAAGTAAAAACTAAACTAATTAGACTTAGAAAGTTGTTAAGTTCATCAAATAAGTAATGTGATTTATTTTGTGAATATAGTGTTTGAATAAAGTTAAAACTAATCTAATTGTACTTAGAAAGTTGTTAAATTCTTCAAATAAGTAATGTGATTTAGTTGGTGAATATAGTGTTCGAATTAACTTAAAACTAAACTAATAGACTTAGAAAGTTATTAAGTTTTTCAAATAAGTTAATGTGATTTAGTTGGTGAATGTAGTGTTGGAAGTAAGTTAAAACTAAACTAATTAGACTTACAACTTTCTAAAGTGCAGGTGAACCGTTTAGAGGTTCAGTCTATGGCTATCCAGAGAAGACATATCAAAAGAAGCAGGCTTGGTATTGTGGTTCACCATCTTATTGCTTCGATGGCAGGGATAAAGAGACAATATTTGCAATGGAGGGTAAGATAACTTTTCTCAATGCCGAGCTTGCTGCTGTAGCTGACAGAGAGAGGAAGAGAGGGGTGGAGATTGTGGCATCTAAGGAGGCAGAGAACAAGAGATATGCAACGCTTCAGGCCCAACTAATTTTTCTTTTTGAATCAGGAAATATTCTTCTCCATGTCCCGCAAGCAGTGATGATGTAGTTCATCAGGAGGCTGATGAGAATGATAAGGATGATAAGGAGAGTGAGGGTGATAATAAGTAGTTGTATTGGTTTTACATTTTAGACTTCTATATTTTGGAATTGTTTGATCGTATTTTAGTTTATTTTGAAGTTGGATGAAGTTTAATTTGAAATAGTTTAATGTATATTTTGAAAATATTGTGTTGTTTTGGTTGGATGAAGTTTAAAATAAGCTCATTTAGAATTCTTTGAGTTGGATGAAGATTATTTTGAAATAACTTATTTGGAATTCTTTGGGTTTTGATATGAATATGCAGGTGGGATATTGAAATTGCAACTCAATGCTGTCAGTTTTGTAGCAGAAATATCACCTTTGGAGGTCGGAATCTAAAAAATAAGAAATAAAAATGCTGACCTCCGGAGGTCGGAATTTAAAAAATAAGAGTTAAAAATATCGACCTCCGGAGGTCGGAATTTAAAAAATAAGATATAAATATACCGACCTTCGGAAGTCGGAATCTCAAAAATAAGAAGTTGAAATACCGACCTCAGGAGTTTAGAATCTAAAAAATAAGAAATAAAAATACCGACCTCCGAAGGTTGGAATCTAAAAAATAAGAAATAGTAATACCGACCTCCGAAGGTCGAAATCTCAAAAATAAGAAATACAATACCGACCTTGCGAGGTCGGAATCTAAAAAATAAGAAATAAAAATACCGATCTTCAGAGTTCAGAATCTAAAAAATAGGAAATAAAAATATCGACCTCCCGAAGTCGGAAACTAAAAAATAAGAAGTAGAAGTACCGACCTCTAGAGGTCAGAATCTAAAAAATAAGAAATGAAAATACCGACCTCCGGAGGTCAGAATCTAAAAGATAGGAAATAAAAATACCGACCTTCAGAGGTTGAAATCTAAAAAATAAGAAATGAAATAAGAATAGAAATACCGACCTCCAGAGGCTGAAATCTAGAAAATAAGAAATGAAAATACCGACCTCCGGAGGTCGGAATCTCAAATAAGAAATATAAATACCGACTTTCGGAGGTTGCAATCTCAAAAATAAGAAAATAAAATACCGACCTCAGGAGGTCGGTATTCTAAAATTTGATAATTAAATATTCTGATCGGAAATAATAAAACAAATATATTAAAGTGACCTCCGGAAATCGGAAAATAAAATAAAAAAATTTTACCGACCTAAATTCAAACTGATCTCGAGAGTTCAGTAAATACCGACCTCCAGAGGTCGGAATTGAATAACGACCAAGCTTTTTCCGGCTTAGGATGGGAAGTCGGTTTTTGGTCGGTATTTCAGGAATACCGACCTCTGAATGTCGGTATTCACTGTCTTTTTAGTAGTGTGGTGTCAACTTATATGTAGGGATGACAATTGGG
>NC_028644.1:51681312-51701872 GCF_001406875.1 Solanum pennellii
GAATTCGGGGTGGGCCGGATTTAAGGCTATGCAAGGTGGTGCAGGCTTAAGGTTGTGCGGGGTGGGTGGGTGCTGGTTGCGGGTGAATGTGATTTTATGTGGATTTAAACTTAATTTTAATTCTTTTACATGTTATAAGAGTGATAGAGTATTATTTATTAAGATACTTTCTTTAAAACTACTAAAATGTTTATGATAGTAAATGTAAATGGTTCGATAAAAAAATAATTCAATTTCTTACATGTTTACCAATTGACCTCCAAACACAAATTTTAAGTCACTATCCTATTAAGTTAATACAATTTAATGAGAAAATTAATTTTTTTTGTGAATTTTATTTTTAGTATCAAACTTAACTAGAAAAATAAAATACTTAAAAAATTATGCGGGGTAGATTCATGCGGATTAGGTCTATGCGGGGAGGGTGGGCGCAGGGGTTGAACATATAATGTGGGGGGGGGCGGATTAAAAATTTTGCGGCTTAAGCTCAACCTGCCATGCCCCGCCCCGCCTCATTTCCATCCCTAGTACTTATATGTTTTGCGTTGTCTACATCAGCTATGAAGTTAACTTAGCTACGATAGTGTTGTACATATTTACTACAACAATTCATCATCATGTAATATACTCCTTTTTCATGTGCTGTCTATGCAGTTTTTCTCCTTTTCGCACTGAAATTTTCTACAGTTTAACAAGTAGATCTGTAAATTTTCTTGTCAAAATTTTACTTATCTAGGTTTAAGTATTTGTTCAAGGGATTCAGTAGCTTTTGATGTTTTGTCATGTGAGTAGGAGATACTTATGTCAAATTTATGTAAACAATACATATAGATTTCTGAATCAATGAAAAAAGTATGGCTATGATAGTCATTTACAGTTTCTTTAATATTTCTATTTCGTATATGGTCTTGTTTTTCTACTACCCATAAATTAATTGGTATGCAAATTACAAGTATTAAATCTTGAAATGTTTGAAGATAGAAATCAAATACGGGTACAAACAAAATCATTGGAAAGTGAACAAAAAGTTATGAAAAAAATTGATTCATAACATGTGAAGTATTTGGATATGCATAATCTCTTTTCACATTGAAATTAAGTATCATAATGGTAATTACTTACAAGATTTGCACTTATGCTTTCTCACCAGGTCCTCCATAGAGTACAAAATGTTGATATTTTCCAGGTCTAAGATGCGGTACGTCCATAATTTGGTATAAATTAGGATTGTCAACATGTGTGATTACTCTATCTACGTCTATGCTCTCACCTTAAAATGGTAAGTCCCCTACAATAAGCATCATAACCAGTATTTCCAATGTGAAGATAGCTAGACCCCATCGGAGGTTCAGATACACCTGGTGGACTATATACCACTCCTCCCCATTCAACATTCCGAAAAAAATTAGCCAAGTCGGTGAAGATTTCTTCAATATATAGCCACTAGTTTCCGTTGGTTGGATCCTTTTTGTTTTTGTAAAAAAAAATAACATCATTGACTGTCGTATCAACAGGTATTCACTACAATTAAACAAGGACATGATGTATTGAAACATTGTTGATTACCAGCCTACAAAGCATACAAAAATATTTCATATCAGCTATACATGCAAATTTGAAGTACATAGTGTTATTTGTAGTTTGGATGATGTAACAAACTCAGGGACCTTGTGAAGGTACCCGGTTCTCAATATTGAATCATTCGTTGACCGCCAGCTGGAGAAACTACAGTACAGAAAGTTGGTGCACAATTTCCAACTGCGTCAGAAACGTCAGACCTTTCCAACTAATGACAGGAATTCAAGAAAAGTGACTTGCCTATACAATGTCATCTTTCCACACATTGCTCTTCAGTTTTTGCAACTTGAAAATGCACATTAAAGAACTCTTACAAAGGCTTAAGAAAATCAAGGAGAATAATCATTCAAGAACAACCTAAACTCACGCATACATTGTGTAGTTGTTTGAGAATATATTCTTTCGATCTTACATTGTAAACTGATCCTAAATCTATAAAGGAATCAGTGTGGTCTGATCTGAAATTCCAAGTTAGTTAGTTGAACTAATTTAGTGGGTAACCTTTGCGTTGCTTAAAAAATTCTAAGTTATCTAGAGTGATAGCTTAGTGGGCAGAGTAACATCTACTTAGACTCATCAAGCAATAGATTTATTGCTTGTTGATGAGATTAAAAACTTTTTCTCACATTTGTGTAACCGATTTACTTTTGCTTGTGAAGATTAGTGAAACGGTTGTGAAAATCCTGTGAGACAGGTCGTGGTTCTACTCCCATGAGCAAGGAGGTTTCCATGTAAAACTGCTCTGTTGTTAAACTGCATTTATTTTCTGTTATATCCTTATTTGTGTGTCAAGGGACCTAGTCCATTGACTGATAGTGGACGCACAAATTCTAACAAGTGGTATCAGAGCAGTAACTGTTCTAGAATGGCTGCTCACTTAATCTGGAAAAGGGTGAGTCTTCAACTACACCCCCTCGTTTCAATGGCCACTTTTATAGTTGGTGGAAAGTGAGAATGCATGACTTCCTTATGGCCGAAGATAGTGAACTATGAGACATTGTCTTAGATGGACCCTTCATCCCCATGATTGAAGAGAAAGATAGTGAAAACACTAGGCTTATTCCAAATCCTAGGCAAAAATATGATGAAGCTGATAAGAAGAAGGTTGAAAAGGGGTACAAAGCAAAGAAACTTCTTGTCTGTGGTATAGGACTCAGCTTGTGAATCTGCAAAAGAGATCTGAAATTGCTTAAAAATAGCCCATGGAGGAACTGAACAAGTAAAAGAGTAAAAGATTGATATGCTTACTTCTCAATATGAAAATTTCAAAATGAGAGAAGGTGAAACTATTCATGAAATGTTCACTAAACTGTCATCAATCACAAATGAGTTGAGAAGTCTTGGAGAACCTATTAGCATGAGTAAGCAAGTCAGGAAAGTGCTTCGAATTCTTCCCAAGTCGTGGGGAAGTAAGGTTGATGCTATTACTGAAGCAAAGGACCTGAAAGTGTTAACAATGGTTGCTCTCATTGGAAATCTAAAGACTCATGAGATGAACCAAAGTCATGATCAGTCAAAGAAAGAAGACAAGAAAGATAAGTCTTTGATGCTGAAATATAGATCTGAAGAGGACCCTAGTGATGATGATGATATGGCTTACCTCATCAAGAGGTTTCAGAAGATTGTGAGGAAAAAGAAAGGTTTTAGAAAGGGAGCAAATGTTCCTCGAACTGCCACTCAAAATGATACTTGTCACAAGTGTAGAAAAGCTGGACACTTTATAAGAGAGTGTCCATTACATAAAGCCGAAAACAAAGAATATCAAAAACCAAGAGGTGATAAAGAAAAGCAAAGGGACCTGGTACTCGATAAGAATGATCGGAAAGTTGCTGCTGACTATGTGGTCAAGAAAGCTCTTGCTGCATGGGGAGATTCTTCGAGTGACTCAGAAGATCTCGACAAACCAAATGATGTGTCAATGGTGGTGGTTTATGAGGAGGAAACCATATTCAATGAGATGTTTGTTTTCATGGCTCATTCAGAGAATGAAGATGATGAGGATAAGGTAACTCTTCTTGATATGAAACATGATCTGAATACCTATTCTCTTAAAAAATTGAGAACTTTAGCAAATGTTATGATTGATTCAGTGATTGAGTTAACTTCTGAAAGAGATATTATGAATGCTGAGCTTGAAAGTTTAAATGAAAATAGAGATAAAATGGGTGAGAAAATGTTGAAAAGTGAAGATCAAATGGTTGTTCTGGAATCTAAAAAAATAGAACTTAAAAACAATTGCATCTGATAAATGAGAAAACTGAAAAACAAAAAGGAAAGTCTAATGGTTTACAAGTTGAGGTTGAAGAAAAACTAAAAACCTCTGAGACTAATCTTGTTTTGGCTTTGGAAAGGAGCAACAACTGAGAAAGAGATATTGTCAAACTTAAAGATGAACTTGAAAAATCTCTTAAGTGGACAAAATCTTCTAAGCTGCTTTCAAATCAAACAAATCAAACTAATTTCAACAAGAAGGGTCTAGGAAGTTTGAATATTACTCCTCCTTTCAATCCTCACAACAAATATGTATTTGTGTCTGACAATTTGTTTTGTCTTCATTGTGGTAAAAATGGGCATTCAAAAGAAGAGTGTACTGCCAGGAGAAAGTCACATGAGAGACTTTCAAAGTATACAGAAAAGCAAAGAGTTTCCAAAGAGAGACCTGGTCCTACAAAACAATCCTCAACCAAAAGGTTTTCAAAGAGAGGACTTGGTTCTGCTGAAAAATCCTTCGTCAAAAAGAATCTGAAACTACCTCATTGGGCTAGAAACACTTTGATTACTCCTTTGTCTGCTTTCTGGGAACTCAAATTGAAATGGGTTCCCAAGCCTAATAAGTGATTCTTGCTGCAGGTGAGTGAGAGGAGCATCAGTCAATGTTGGTACATGGACAGTGGATACTCTAAACATATGACTGGTGATATCAAAAATTTCCTCTCACTCAAGGCACTTCAAAGTGGAGGTGTCTCTTTTGGTGATGGAAATAAGGGGTATATTTTAGGTGTTGGTAAAGTGGGAAAATCGCTTCGGAGATCCATTGACAACGTGTATCATGTCAATGGGTTGAAGTATAAGCTTTTGAGTGTGTCTCAAATTCGTGACAAAGGAAATGAAGTAAAGTTTACATCTGAGAAGTCACTGTAGTTAATCTAACTACAAAGAAATTGATTCTTACTGCTCATAGAAGTAAAAACATGTATGTGTCTAACTTAGAAACATCTCATGGAGATGATCTGACATGTCTTAGTGCTCAGAATGAAAATGCTGATCTATGGCATCGAAGACTAGGGCATGTGAGCTCATCTTTGTTGAATAAACTGATTTCTAAGGACCTGGCCCTGGGTCTGCCAAAGTTGAAGTTTTGTGAAAGTAAAATTTGTGAAGCCTGTGGTAAAGGAAAACAAATCAGATCATCCTTTAAGCCAAAGAAGCAAGTAACCTCATCGAGAGTATTAGAGCTGCTACACGTGGAATTATGTGGACCTTTGAAGGTTCAAAGTAGAAGTGGAAAGAAATACATTCTGGTGATAGTTGATGACTACTAAAGGGACACATGGACAGGGTTCTTAAGATCAAAAACAGAAACACCAGAAGAATTGATAGTGTTTTTCAAAACGATTCAAACAAAAGTGAATCAAGTGATTACTGAAATTAGATCTAATCAGGGAACTGAGTTTGAAAACTCAAAAATTGATCATTTTTGTATGAAAAATGGCACTAGTCACCATTTCTCTGCTCCAATAACTCCTCAGCAAAATGGAGTAGTGGAAAGGAAAAAAAGAACCTTGGTAAATATTGCAAGGACCATGATTATTGAGTCAAATCTTCCTCAAAATTTTTGGGCTGAAGCAATCAACACAGCATGTCATGTTACTAAAAAAATGTTTGATAAGGTTATACTGATTAAGACTCCCTATGAACTACTCAACAACAGAAAACCTATGTTGAGCTACCTTAGGGCATTTGGATGAAAATGTTTTGTTTTGAATAATGGAAAGGATGATCTCGGAAAGTTTGATCCTAGAAGTGATGAAGAAGTGTTTGTAGGATATTCTTCATCAAGTAAAGCATACAGAGTTTTCAACAAGAGAACTCAATGTATTGAAGAAAGTATTCATGTTGTGTTTGATGAAGATGGAAATCTGAAAGGTGCTGCATCAAATGATGGAGATGAGTTAATTGAGTTGTTTAATTCTCAGAAAATTAAAAGAAGTGAAGCTGATATAAATGACCAGTTGGGGATTGACAATGCTGATCAAAGCTCATCTAAAAAGGATGATGAAATTGAAATATGTGAAGAGGAACTTGGTACTATTCTGAACTCAAGTTAGAATATCTCAAACTCTCCAGAAAATGAAGAATCCCTTTAAGAAGAAGAGCACACTGATAAGCTGACCCAGTTGACCTTGAGACCAGGATGGAAACACAGTTCATCACATCCACTTGATAATCTCATTTCACCTTTGAACTCTGGAATTCACACTAGATCAAGAACAAGAAACCTAGTTGCATTCTCAGCGTTTATATCATCAATTGAGCCTAAGAATGTTAAAGAGGCATTAAGTGATGCAGATTGGGTTAATTCAATGCAAGAAGAACTCCATCAGTTTGAAAGAAGTAAGGTGTGGTACCTGGTTCCTTGACCTGTTGACAGAACTGTTATGGGAACCAGATGGGTTCTCAGAAACAAGCTTGATGAAAGTGGTGTGACTACTAGAAACAAATCCAGATTAGTTGTTCAAGGATACGATTAGAAGGAAGGTATAGACTATGATGAAACCTTTGCTCCTATTGCAAGGATGGAGGCTATCAGAATTCTCATAGCCTTTGCGGCATTCATGGGATTCAAGCTATATCAAATGGATGTCAAGAGTGCTTTCCTAAATGGAAACTTAAAAGAGGAGGTGTTTGTTAAACAACCTCCTGGGTTTGAGGATGCTGAGTACCAGATCATGTGTTCAAGTTGAATAAGGCTCTGTATGGTTTGAAACAAGCTCCCAAAGCTTGGTATGAAAGACTATCGAAGTTCCTGTTGAAAAATGGGTTCAAAAGGGGGAAAATAGGAAATACCTTGTTCTTATTAAAAAAAGAACAAGAATCGCTTATTATAAGGGTATATGTGAAAGACATTATCTTTGGAGCTACATAGGAGCATTTGTGTGAAGAATTTTCATCATTAATGGGAAGGAGTTTGAGATGAGCATGATGGGTGAACTGTCTTTGTTTTTGGGACTACAAATCAAGCAATCATTAAATGGAATCTCAATCAGTCAGGAGAAGTATATTAAGGAGAAGTTAAAGAAATTCAATATGTTTGATTCTAAACCTATTGATACTCCTATGGGAACAAACTCCAAGATTGTAGCAGATGAATCTGATTCTCTTGTGAATCAAACCATGTATAGGGGAATCATTAGATCCTTATTGTATCTGACTGCTAGCAGACCAGACATCGTATATAGTGTTGGAATGTGTGCTAGACTCCAAGCATGTCCTTGTGATTCACATTCGAAGGCTGCAAAACAGATTCTAAGATATTTGAAGAAGACAGGGGACCTGGTCCTCTTCTACCCAGTAGGTGATACTTTTGATCTTGTTGGTTTTGCATATGTTGATTTCGCTGGTTACCAAGTTGACAGGAAGAACACTTCAGGGATGGCTCATTTCCTTGGATCTTCACTTATCTCATGGGGAACTAAGAAACAAAATTCAGAAGCTCTTTCAACAGCTGATGTTGAATATGTAGCAGCTGCTGCATGTTGTTCACAATTGTTATGGATCAAACAACACTTAGAGGACTTTGGAGTAATCATCAAGGCAATACCTCTTATGTGTGACAATACTAGTGCAGTCAGTATGGGAAAGAATCCTGTTCAACACAAGAGAACCAAGCACAATGATGTTAGACATCATTTTCTTAGAAACAATGTTGAAAAGGGAAACATTCTGCTTACATATTGCCCAACGGAGGAACAAATCACAGACATCTTCACGAAGGCTCTTAGCAAAGATCAATTTGAGAGTAATAGGTTGAAGTTGGGCATGATGACTTCAAACTGATTTCAAGTCATTCAATCATTGAATTTCCTTGATGGCTAAACTTGTAGTGCAGGTATCCTTTTTGTCAATAATATCTTATCTAAGTTAGATCGCTGTTGTACCTATTGCAGGTATACATTCATAAAGGATCAACAAAGCAAAGACATGGCTAGAACAGTTGAGGAATGATGATAAAATTGCATTATGGGACCTGGTCCTAGTCGAGGTTAGCATTCGTACATTAATTTTACAGTGAGATAAAGTGACCGTTGATCATGCCACGTGTCAGTCATCGGTTATTCTGATCGTTAGTCCCATCATTTATTTTCCAAGCGACGAGTCAAATCAATAGGGACCTGGCACCATTTCGTTTTCTTTTTAAAACCCACTTTTTCTCTCTTTTAATCTTTCACTCTTCTTGCAATATTCCTTCTCTCTGTCGAAAAAAAAGGGGGGCTAAAGTTTTTTTAATCACTACATCTTTCATTCTTCACTACTGCTCTTCTCTTCTTGATAAAATATCGGACCCTTCTTCTGCTTCTAAGCAAATGCTTACAACACTTAGTGTGATTGAACCAATTGCTTTCTACTCTCCGTCATCCACAGGGTCAAGATCTACTTCCAACAAGTTCTCCCTTAGATAATCCCAAAAACCCTTTTCACTCTATAGATCTGAACAGTTCAAGTGTTCCTACTGGACCTGTTCCTCATCATGAAATGCTTTCAGATGCTTTTTTGAAGGAGATTTACCAAGGAACAAAACTTCTGAGTTGAACATTCTTGCTGGGAGTGATGAATTGGTGATCGAGAGTGTTGCTATGATGCGAGAGGAAGTCAAGGTTGAGAAAAGTGAACCTTTTCATAATGAATATATCAGAGAGACCCAAACTATCTTTGATAGAACTCCAGATTTTGGGAGATATCCATCCTCTGATTCCTCCGACTTAGCAGGTGATGAACAATCTATACAGTGGAAGGTTGAAACGAGAGATGTAAGTGCATCTAAGAAGGGAAAAGAGAAACTGTTGGGAGAAGTGTCTAAAAGGAGACCTATTACTAGATCTGACGCCAAAAAGATGATGGCTGATGCTCTGAAAGCCACTGCTAAGTCCACAGCAGAAAATAGGGGTGCTAGAACTTTCAAAGTGTCCAATTTCAAACTGCCTCAGTCTGGTGTGATAGATGTGTCTGCTGAAGAGACGAAAAAGGATACTGGAAGAAGAGGTCAGGAAAGACAAAGCCAAGAGGAACCAAGAAGGCTGAGCAAACAAAATCCACAAAGGAGATTGATATAGGAAAGAGAAAAAGGTCACATGAACCTGGTAGACAGGTGCATATAAATGAAGAGCAGGTCAACAAACAAGAGATTGTTGACTATCTGAGGAAGCAGTCTGTACTGGATGGCAGGGTTTTTGATATGGGGATAATTAATCTTCCTGGAATGGACTCACTTCATGACAAGGTTGAGATTCAGTCTTGGATGCATCTTTTCAACCAAAAATCTCCCATTCTTCATGAAGAGGAAGTTCGAGAATACTACTATAACAATCAATTTCAGGAAGATGGAAGTGTCAATACCCAAGTAAAATGACATTGTTGTTCACCTTGATGAGACTCTGCTGGCAACAATTCTTAGGGTACCTCAAAATGGTACCAGGTTTGTGGTAGGAACATGGGGTTCTGTTGAATTTGTGACACTGTGTTCGAAGCTTTTTACTACAAAATGTGCAGGGCTGTTCAAGAAAGTGATGAAAAGTGAGTATCAGTTAGTTTTTGAATTTGTCAACAAAACTCTCCTCCCTCGAACTGAAAAGAGGACCTCAGCAAATTCTGCTGATTTGTATGTGATGGAATTGTTGTGCAAGTTCGAACCTCTGAATCTTCGGTACTCATGCTTGAACATATGTACAAGACTGTCATTGAGAGGAAAGGGATACATGGTATGGGATAGGGATACTTTCTCACTGAAGCATTCAAATACTTCAACATTCCACGGAGTGTTGGCAATGTCGGTACAGTGAAGCAAGCCTTTTCAGAGACTACCATGGTTGAATGAGAGTTTATTGAAGGGAAAGGAAATACCAAGAGCAAAATGGGTCAACTCATTAAAGACCAGGACAAACTCAAGCATGAAGTTGAAGAACTGACTATGAGGCTGAGTAGCAAGGGTGCTGAAATTGCTATTGTTAAGGCCGAGCTACTCACTGCTCAGACGGAGGGACCTGGTACCGATGCGGTTCAAGCCCTTTAAAGGGAAAATACATAACTGAGGGCCAAAGTTATTGCTTTACAAGAAAAAGCAATAAAGGATAATGATGCTGTAAATGCTAGACTCACTCTCATCATTCAGTCTCTTACCCATCAGCCTCCCCCTTCATAGTTCGTCCTATAATCTTCCCGTGACTTCTTTGTGTGGCTTGTATTTTTGTCCTTGGATTTCTGTTTGCTTTTAATGTATTGAATGTTAATTTTGGAATGCTATTTATATTATTCCCCTGGTGTTCTACCTGATATCTCTTGTCAAATGCTTTTTTTTATGTTTGATTGCCAAAAGGCTTTGATCTTCTTTGATATTATTATTGATACTCTTGGTTTACTGTATCTCTTTTTTTATGATGCCACAAGGGGGAATTTTAACTGGTTGTTGTGACTGGACATGTTTGTGAGGGAGAATACAACTAGTGCAGTGTATATTGTGTTTTCTTTTGTTTTCGATTCAATGCTAGGATAGTGGATAAGTAATTTAGGGGGACCTTGTCCTAAAGCTGGAGTGGATCCTGGAGTATTGTTTGTCATCATCAAATAGGGGAAAAATATTATTTGTAGTTTTGATGATGTAACAAACTCAACGACCCTGTGAAGGTATCCGGTTCTCAATAGGAATCATTCGTTGACTGCCAGCTGGAGAAAGTACAGAAAGTTGGTGCACAGTTCCCAACTGCGTCAGAAACGTCAGACTTTTCACACCAATGGCAGGGATTTAAAGAAAGTGACTTGTCTATACAATGTCATCTTTCCACACATTGCTCTTCATTTTTGCAACTTGAAAAAGCACATTCAAGAACTCTTACAAAGACTTAAGAAAATCAGGGAGAAGAACCATTCAAGAACAACCTAAACTCAGGCGTACATTGTGTAGTTCCTTGAGAATATATTCTTTCGATCTTACATTGTAAAATGATCCTAAATCTATAAAGGAATCAGTGTGTTCTGATCTGAAATTCTAAGTTAGTTAGTTCAACTAATTTACTGGGTAACCTTTGTGTTGCTTAGAAAATTCTAAGTTGTCTAGAGTGATAGCTTAGTGGGTAGAGTAACATCTACTTAGGCTCATCAAGCAATAGAGTTATTGCTTGTTGGTGATATTAAAAACTTTTTCTCACATTTGTGTAACCTATTTACTTTTGCTTGTGAAGAATAGTGAAACGGTTGTGAAAATCCTGTGAGACAGGTCGTGGTTTTACTCCCTTGAGCAAGGAGGTTTCCACGTAAAACTCATCTGTTATTAAACTGCATTTACTTTCTGCTATATCCTTATTATGTGTCAAGGGACCTAGTCCATTGACTGATAGTAGACGCACAAATTCTAACACATGCTAAACTAAAAGATTACCGATTTCACAACATTGAGTTATAAAGCATTGGAGTAAATAATATATATATGTATAACTTACTTGAATATATATATATAGTTGATATACCGTGGGTTCACGGTATTTTTAATGCTTTTTCCTTAAGTTTAGTGTGCGTCCAGAAGTCTTTTTGTATTGATTTTTATGTAAGTTTCTCCTTATTTGCAGGAAATCTGTCCAAAGATGAACGCGGAAGTTTTTGAGCGAAGAAATGCAGAAGAGACCACCTACGGAGCTTATGACTGTCCGTCGACCCTGTGACGGTCCATAGGGGGCATTGTAGTGAAACTGCTGAAGGAAGATGGGGGAAGTCTGACTTAGTGTGGGATTATGGAAGTCCACGACGGACCGTCATAGCCACGACGGTCCGTGCTGCTGGTTCTTCGTGATGATCAGAGAGTAGTCTTATGGAACGGAGACCCTCGGCGGACCGTCGTACTTGGAACGGTTTGTCATACCTGCCGTTGAGGGTAATGAAGAAAGCAAAAGAAGAATTTGTGAAGTATGGGACGACGGAGGCCATGACGGCCCGTCGTGACCACGACGGTCCGTCACGAGGTCCGTCAACTCAGCCGAGTTTTAAAAGATTTTCAGTAATTAGAATCCTTCTTTTATTAGGTTTTGTTTTTATTCAAAATAGTTCGAAAAATCTTATTTTTGGGGTTAGACTTTTACATGTTAGACTTTTTGATAGTTAGACTTTTGGATAATCTTTAGTTCTCTTGTTCAACTATTGAAGGATTAATTTCAGCAATTGTTACACTAATCTGGAATTGATTGTTGGTGCTTTTGTTGATTAATCAAGTGAATTTCTGGATTTTATTCTTTCTCATCAAAGTAAGTGCATGAATTCTTATATTAAATATATGAATAGTGTGATTATGACCATGGGTAACTAAACTCCATAGCTAGGGTTGTGGGAACCATGAGTGAATAATGAGGTAAAAACTAACTAAAATAACAATTCTAGAATAGTGTCTTGCATGTATTGATAATTCTTTCGTTTAGAAGTCTTTTTAACGGATGGCCAACGTTAGATATTGACTTAATGATACTTGCCGGACCAAGGAGGTAGATAATAGGAAAAGAATTATCAACATAGATTTAGTGTATACTGTCTAATAGGCTAGTGTCGATTGGTACGAGGTAATAACTTAGTCAAATATCGAATACAATGCTTAATATGAGGTAAAGGTAAAGGTTAGTATAACAACACACGTAGCTGGGCCAAGGTGCGGAGTGAAATTTTCAAGATGCCGGACCAAGGATTTAGAGATACATAACTTATCACTTCACATGCAAGATACTAGGAAAGAATTGTTATATTTAGAATTATCAAGTTAGGAACATGTGGGGAACACTTAAGCCCTAGTTACTTTTATTAATTGATTGAGCTCTAAGATTTGATTCTGTTAGTTGTTTACTTTAATCTAGTTAATTACTTTCATTAATTTAGAAATAAAACACCCCCTTTACTGTCTTTTGTTTTCTAGAAAAATAATTTACTAAATAATAGTAATAATAGAATAAAGTTAAGTCTAAACTATTTTCCTCGTGGGAACGATCCAAACCTCATTAGTTGGGTTCTTTACTTGATACGATCGCTTTACTTCTTATTTGAGAAGTAAGTTTGAGCGTATCAAATTTTGGCGGCGCTGCCGGGGAAAGTAGCTTTTCAATTAACTTAAAATTATTACTAAAGCTTAGTCAATATTTTCTTAATTTTACTTTTCTATTGTTTTTTATTCTTGTAGAACTATCTACCTTGTATGCCAAATACACGAAGAAGAAGAGAACCCTTGTTTCCCTACGATCACGAATTAGAGCGTACACTATGCAATATGAATCGAAACTTGGGTATTAACGATGATGATCTAAACCAGAACATCCCAGCTCCAGTTGATGTTCATGGTCAGTTATTACCCGATGATTTTGGTGAAAATCAACAAAGGGGACAAAATCCCGCTCCACGTCCTCAAGAATACTACAGAGGCTATGATAGTATTGCAGACTCTGATGGGCCACTTGTCTTGCCCCTCTACCACAAGGCCACACCTTTGTGGTAACTAGTAGTCTGATGCAAATGCTCACTGCTAGAGGTTTGTTTTCAGGGCTACCTTCTGAGGACCCACATGCCCATATAGCTAAGGTAAGGGCAGTGTAAAAGTTATGTAGCGAGGCCTGATTTGGATTTGGATGTAATAGGGCTAAGAGTATTTCCTATCTCACTGAAGGGAGAGGCTGCTATTTGGTTCACTGAGCTCCCTTATAACTCAATTTTCACTTGGAACCAACTAAGGGACGTTTTCTTAGCATGTTACTACGCGGTCTCCAAGAAACTAAATCACAAAGATAGAGTGAAAAACTTTGTGGCACTACCAGGAGAGTCAGTTAGCAGTTCTTGGGATAGATTCACTTCATTTTTGAGAAGTGTCCCCAATCACCGCATAGATGATGAGTCACTGAAGAAATACTTCTATCGGGGACTGGATGATAATAATAAAGCGGTATTGGATACTATAGCGGGTGGTTCTTATGGGGAGTGTCCTTATGCTGAGATTGTCAAAAAACTTAGAGAAAATCTCCCGGAATAATAAAACTTGGAGTACTAGAAAATCAGATACTTGAAGAAATACCTTCGCAGTGCAATCCACACACAACCCAGCCACAGATGAGATTTATGAAGAGATGATTCAGATGAGAACTGAGCTTGGGTTGGTATAAAACATGTCACTGGGGGTGCAGAAAAGATAAATGCAGTTAACTACTTGTCTAAACCACCACCACCACCAAATGATGAATGCTATTATGAGGAGAATTCCTATGCGATAAATGAGCAGACGGGGGGTTTCCCACCGAGTGCCCAAGGATCAAATCAGGAGAATTGGTGCCAAGGTCAAGGAAACCAAGGTCGGATCTATGGTAACTATAACCGTGAGGGTCATTATGTCTGAGATGGCAAACCGCGACAACAACTTTAATAGGGGTAACTATGATAATAGAAATGATAGGAATGAGACCTATGTCCCTCCTCAAAATCGTGAAGTTACTCCTAGGGATGGTGGAGATAGTATGGCGCGAGTTGAGGATATGTTGCACAAAATGATGAGGAGGTTCGATGCTAGTGATGAGCACATTAAAGAGTTAAGGAGTGATTTAGCGGGTATTGAGCAGAAAGTCGATACACATGCAGTATCGATTAAGCAGCTTGAGTTGCAAATGACCCAATTATCTGCGACTGTGAACACAGGGCAACCGGGCACTCTTCCTAGCAACAGTGTCCAAAATCCAAAAAATGATGGACACTGTATGGAAATCACTACTCGGGGTGGTAAGCAAACCATTGACCCACCTAGGTCGTTTAATAAGGAAAAGGTAATAAAAGATAATGATAAAGTGGTAGAGGTTAGTGGTGAAGTAGAAGATAACACTGGAAAAGATGCTGAAGTGCCTACAAAGGTAACTCCCATGCCTAGACCACCCCCCCTTTCCTCAAAGATTAGTGAAAAAGACCGAGGATGGTAAATATCGGCATTTTATAACAATGTTGAAACAGCTTTCTATCAATGTCCCTTTGGTAGAAACTCTAGAACAAATGCCCGGTTATGCCAAATTTATAAAAGATCTGGTTACAAAGATAAGATCGGTCACTTTTGAGGATGATGATAGAATGCAGCATTGTAGTGCTATTGCTACAAGATCTCTAGTACAAACGAAAGAAGATCCGGGTGCATTCACTATTCCTTGTACAGTCGGGTCATTACATTTTGCGAAAGCATTATGTGATCTGGGGTTAAGCATAAATCTCATGCCCTTCTCGATTTACAAAAAGTTGGGTTTGGGTGATCCAAAGCCCACTGCGATGCGGCTACTGATGGCCGATCGAACAGTAAAAAGGCCTATAGGTATACTCCACGATGTGCTAGTAAAAGTGGAGTTGTTTATATTTCCGGCAGATTTTGTTATTCTTGATTGTGAAGTCGATTTTGAAGTGCCTATTATTCTTGGGAGGCCATCCCTTGCTACGGGTAGAGCCTTAGTTGATATGGAAAAGAGGCAGATGAAATTTCGGTTGAACAATGAAGAAGCGACCTTCAACATTTGTAGGTCCATGAGGCAGAGTGGTAAGCTCCAATCGGTATCTGCTATATCCTACAAAGAAAAGATGAAGAAGTACCGTGAACTAAAAATTGAAAAATGAGAGTTTATGGTTGGAGATTTGGTGCTTTTATACAATTCTAGGTTGCGCTTGTTTTCGGGCAATCTCAAGTCCAAATGGACTGGCCCTTACTTGGTTACACGACTATTCCCTCATGGAGCAGTTGAGTTGGAGACCAAGGAGGGTGTGCGGTTTAAGGTGAATGGACAACGAGTAAAAATCTATTTCGGGCATGCTAAATCAGCGAATGAAGTGATCGAGGCATACCATCTTGATGAAGTCTGAGTAATCAAGTGTCTTCACTCGTGCCGCGACGTTAAATCAGGCGCTGGTTGGGAGGCAACCCAATACTTATAGTTTTCTTTCTAGTAATGGTAGCATTTTCTACTAATGGGTTTTAAATTTGCAGGTAGCACATCACCAGGAAATTCTGCAGAAAATCACTCTGCAACAGTCACTGACGGATACATCAACGGATCGTCACGCATGCGACGAACCGTCGCATGAATCTGTCGTGCCAGGTACGTCTTTCATTTATTTTCAAAATTTGGGCACACGCGATGGAACCCATGACGGACCGTCGCATATGTGACGTACCGTCGTCCGGGACTCGTTGCGTCATTAATTAGAATACCCGACCCGACCAGGCTGGGGAATTTTAAAAATTGTCACCATTTAAAACCCCCCACCCCTTCATTCCAACTATTTCCTTCCCTCTTTCTCCCATTCCGTCCCTTTCAAACTTCCAACTTCCTACCTCTCTTCTCTATCAACTGATCACTTCCCCAAATCCCCAATTCCGGAAATCTCCTTTCTACTGGTCGGAGTCTGATGCTGTTGTTCTGCTCTTGATAACCAAGTGCCTCATTTTCTTGTTTTTCTCATCTTCTTAGGTTTGTGTCTCTGATCCCTACCCATTTACATTGCATTTTTGTTTTTCAATTACTATTAGCCTATTTCTTTTTGGTGGGTCTTCATTCTTTGATCCAATTTTGTTTGACCTAGGTTGAGAATCCTCGAATTGCCTTGTTAAAACTTGAGAAATTGGTGCTTTAGCATTGCAGTTTGCTAGGTATTTGGGTTAGAAACATATAGGTTAACACTAAGTATTCCGTTTGAGTCATAAGGGGATGATTGTGGCATCCTCAATTCTGTCACTGAATGACAGAACGAGTCCCTGATGACGGACCGTCGTATCCACGACGGACCGTCATAGGGTCTGTTCCAACACCCCACTATTTATTTTCTCCAAGTGTCCACCAACGGACACATGCGACGGACCGTCGTTCCCACGATGGTCCATCCTACACAACCGTTCTGGTTGTGTGAGACCCTATTCCTAAGGGTCTCCATTTTTTTCAAGTGTCCTCTGACGGGCATCTACGACGGACCGTCATACCCTCGATGGTCCGTCCTGCACAACCCTATTCCTAAGGGTCTCCAACTTTTTCTAAGAGTCCACCAACGGACACATGCGACGGACCGTCGTTTCCATGACGGTCCGTTCTGCACAACCGTCATGGTTGTCAGAGACCCTTGTCCTAAGGGTCTCCAATTTTTTTCCCAAGTATCCTCTGACGGACCTTCATACCCTCGACGGTCCATCCTGCACAACCGTTATGATGGACAGAGACCTCTCTCCTAAGGGTCTCCATACTTTTTCTAAGTGCCCCACGATGGACATCGACGACGGACCGTCATTATCACGGCGGTCCGTCCTGCTTATCCGTCATAACTGTCAGAGACTTTCCTTTGGGGTTCTCCACATACACATAGTTGAAGTAAGACATGACGGACCCCATAACGGTCCGTCATACTCACGACGAGTCGTCACCTGGTCCGTCGTATTTCACTGTTACTACAGAGATGTCATTACAACTTTGCTCTTATGTTTATTTTGTGTCATTTTTGCTTGTCTTGTTTGCTCCTTCTAGTACTAATAATAATTCTTTACATGTACTATCTCTAATGGCACCGAAACAAGATCGAGTTTACACAAGTGGGCGTTCAAAGTCTGTCGCCCCGTCTGCGCGACTGGTTATAGGATCTGATGATGAGCATGATCCCGAGTACGTGCCCCCAGGCACTGCCACTTCAGCACGAGATGCATGTGCAGCCAGAGCTACACCCAAAAAGGTGGCAACCGTTGTAGTCACTACCTCCCAGTCTGTTGAGGAGAGCACACTGACCGGCACACCTTCTGGGTCAGCTACACATGAAGAAGGAGCATCGTGAGATGGAGGCTGCGAGGAGAGCCTCAATTGCTGATGAGGAGGCCCGTCAGATCAGGGCTGTAGAGTCAACTGCTGGGGCATCTAGCTCCAGAGATGTGGAGACAGCGGGAGGCACTACTGATAGTGCTGTTGCTGATGAGGACACTTCTGAGGGTGTCCATACTACATAGGTAGTGGGTTCCGGGAATCGGACCCACTAGCTTGCAGATTGCCAGCGCTTTGCGCCCCAGGTTTGCTTCACCTACCACTCTCGTATCTTAGTTTTTTTTATGCATTGGGGATAATTGCATATCTTTTTATTGGGGGTGGGGTAAATGGAAAGTGAGTGCTAGGGTGAAGTCTGAGTAGCCCAATTCACGATCCTCTTTTGGGGTTTTCTTGCTTGTGTTCTTTTTTCCCAAGAGACTGATTATTTTTATTGTTGAACCGGCATGTCTAGCATAACTCTGAAGCATGATGTCTAAAACAAAAATGATATCCTGATGTAATGAAAATGATGCATGGCTAGGCACAATAATTGATAAATGTGTGGCTCTAAGCATGACATAGAGATACACCACTGCATGACCCTAAGTCTAAGACTCGAACTAGGTGTCTCATAATCTGGTAGAGTAATGAGATGTCAACTGAGTGTGAGGAAAATTTGAATAGTCTACTATTTGTACTGAGCTAGAACTTGCCTGGTTAGTCCTGCTAAAAGTAAGATGTAATAGACAATTAGGAAAGGATCATAGGCCCTTGTTCAATATAGCCAATTTTTAGCCTAAATAAAAAAACCCGAATGAAATTAATCCCTCTCTGATCCAAATGATTTGAGCTTAAAATAGACCTTTCTTTTTCACCCCAACTGATCTTTTCTGGGAATAATGTGTTGGCCCTGGTCCCCTTTTGGACATGTGCACCTCAACTTATGCCAAAAGCATAAGTTGAGGGTGGCTAATGCAGTAAACAACCTTTTCGTGGCCCTGACCCAACTTTAGGTATTGTGTACTTTGACACATGACAAAGCCATGAGTTGAGGGTGGCTATTATGAGGAATACTCTTGAAAGTGGGGTTGAAAGAACAAAGATAGAGAAAGAACAAAAGTAAAGTGACTCAAGAACCAGTTGAAAGAAAAGTGAAATAAAAATAATAATAAATACAAGCAAGAAAAGAAAAGAGTCACTTACAAAAATGAAGAAAGAAGGAAAAATAGCAAGGTGAAACAATATGAGAAATTGGGCTAAACAAAATGATAAAAAGTGGTATGGCTTAGCCGATATATCAAGGAGGGCAAAAATTCACTTAAGTATACCTAAATATACCCTACCTGAAACTGAACCTATGTTACAAGCTAAGAAAATCCTATCGTGATCCTTAGAGTTGTATGGCGAACTTAAAGCAGTGAAAATAAGGGCAAGCTTATAGCAATATGTATGAATGAGTTGTGAATTTGTTCTGAGAGTGAGTGTTGAAAAGTAATCCTTATACTCAAACTGAAATCATTCTGTGAAAAATGAGGATGTTGTTTTGAAGTGAGGACACTAGTTGCAATACCGCAAATATTAACACCTTGGTGAGGAATTGAAGAGGATAGATGTCAGTGCGTGGAGATTATGTGTCATGGTCTGGTTCCACATAATTTAAGCCTAATAGTGATAACATGAATAAACATGATGAGATCGGGATTGATAGCCAAATGATTGCGAAAGCTAAAATATGGATAATATTGTACAAAGATTTTGTAGTGAGTCATAGTGCGTCGCTTGAGGACAAACAACGAATTTAAGTTGAGGGTGTTGATATACCGTGGTTTCATGGTATTTTTAATGTTTTTTCCTTAAGTTTAGTGTGTGTCCAAAACAATTTTTGTATTGATTTTTATGTAAGTTTCTCCTTATTTGCAGAAAATCTGTCCAAAGATGAACGCGGAAGTTTTTGAGCGAAGAAATGCAGAAGAGACCACCTACGGAGCTTATGACGGTCGATCGAGCCTGTGACGGTCCATAGGGGGCATCATAGTGAAGATGCTGAAGGAAGACGGGGAAGTCTGACTTAGTGTGGGATTATGGAAGTCCACGACGGACCGTCATAGCCATGACGGTCTGTGCTGCTGGTTCGTCGTGATGATCAAAGAGTAGTCCCAGTACCCAAATTCCAAGAAGTTTAAGTATTATGGAACGGTGACCCTCGGCGGACCGTCGTACTTGGAACGGTTTGTCATGCTTGCCGTTGAGGGTAATGAAGAAAGCAAAAGAAAAATTTGTGAAGTATGGGACGACGGAGGCCATGACGGCCCGTTATGATCACGACGGTCTGTCATGAGGTCCGTCAACCCAGCCGATTTTTAAAAGATTTCCAGTAATTAGAATCCTTCTTTTATTATGTTTTGTTTTTATTATAAATAGTTCAAAAAACCTCGTTTTTGGGGTTAGACTTTTACATGTTAGACTTTTTGATAGTTAGACTTTTGGATAATTTTTAGTTCTCTTGTTCAAGTGTTGAAGGATTAATTTCAGCAATTGTTACACTTTTTCTGGAATTGATTGTTGATGATTTTGTTGATTAATCAAGTGAATTTCTGGATTTTATTCTTTCTCATCAAAGTAAGTGCATGAATTCTTATATTAAATATATGAATAGTGTGATTATGACCATGGGTAACAAAACTCCATAACTAGGATTGTGGGAACCATGGGTGAATAATGAGGTAAAAACTAAGTAAAATAGAAATTCTAGAATATTATCTTGCATGTATTGATAATTCTTTCGTTTAGAAGTCTTTTTAACGGATGGCCAACGTTAGATATCGTCTTAATGCTACTTGCCGGACCAAGGAGGTAGATAATAGGAAAAGAATTATCAACATAGATTTAGTGTATACTATCTAATAGGCTAGTGTCGATTGGTACGAGGTAATAACTTAGTCAAATATCGAATA
>NC_028644.1:51707076-51710779 GCF_001406875.1 Solanum pennellii
GGGGATCGGGTGTCACGAACCGACACGTAGAATTAGGGGATCGGGTGTCACGAACCGACACGTAGAATTAGGGGATCGGGTGTCACGAACCGACACGTAGAATTAGGGGATCGGGTGTCACGAACCGACACGTAGAATTAGGGGATCGGGTGTCACGAACCGACACGTAGAATTAGGGGATCGGGTGTCACGAACCGACACGTAGAATTAGGGGATCGGGTGTCACGAACCGACACGTAGAATTAGGGGATCGGGTGTCACGAACCGACACGTAGAATTAGGGGATCGGGTGTCACGAACCGACACGTAGAATTAGGGGATCGGGTGTCACGAACCGACACGTAGAATTAGGGGATCGGGTGTCACGAACCGACACGTAGAATTAGGGGATCGGGTGTCACGAACCGACACGTAGAATTAGGGGATCGGGTGTCACGAACCGACACGTAGAATTAGGGGATCGGGTGTCACGAACCGACACGTAGAATTAGGGGATCGGGTGTCACGAACCGACACGTAGAATTAGGGGATCGGGTGTCACGAACCGACACGTAGAATTAGGGGATCGGGTGTCACGAACCGACACGTAGAATTAGGGTATCGGAGTGTCACGAACCGACACGAGGATAGTATATGGAGCGAAGTGTCACGTACCGGCACGAGAGAAATAAAGATAATGAATCTTGAAAGATGTTAATATACTCAAACTAATGAACCTAATTCCAAAATGGGTATGGTATTGAGGCTTGAGTCCTCATGGGTGAACTTGGCGGTGCTTATTAATGATTATAGAACTTGTTGTTGCTATATGTTGAGTATTGTAGTTGATTTATGATATTATCTGATATATACTGTTTTCTATTTTGAGTTGGCCGATGATACCTACTCAGTACTTGTGTTTTGTACTGACCCCTACTTGTATGTTTCTCTCTTTGTCATTTGTGGAGTGCAGCAAACGTGCCATCGTCTTCAACTCAGCCGCAACTCTAGCCAGTCTTCATCAAGCCAGATTTCAGGGTGAGCTATTGCTTCTAGCTTGGACCTGATCTTCCTCGTCATGTCTTGATGCCTTGAGATTCCGGCATGGACTTGCTTTTTACTTATTTTAGCTTCTTAGATACTCTTAGATTAGTAACTTGAGGATAGATGTTCTTGTGGTGATGACTTCCAGGTTTTGGGAATAAAAAGTATTGAGTTTTTATAAGTTATTTAATCGATTTTCATTTATGAGTTTTAAGTCTTCCGCATTATATTTTGTTATTTATGGTTGAAACGTTGGGAATTGGATTGGTTGGTTCGCTCACATAGTAGGATAAGTGTGGGTGCCACTCGCGACACGTTTTGGGTCGTGACACCTGTGGGGAACACTTAAGCCCTAGTTACTTTTATTAATTGATTAAGCTATAAGATTTGAATCTGCTAGTTGTTTAATTTAATCTAGTTAATTACTTTCATTAATTTAGAAATAAAAATCCCCCTTTACTGTCTTTATTTTTCTAGAAAAATAATTTACTAAATAATAGTAATAATAGAATAAAGTTAAGTCTGAACTATTTTCCTTGTGGTAACGATCCCAACCTCATTAGTTGGGTTCTTTACTTGATACGACCGCTTTACTTCTTATTTGAGAAGTAAGTTTGAGCGTATCAATAGCCTAGTTTGCGTATCCCCTAGAGTGTTGGGTCCACTTAGAGTATGAAATAGAGATATCGTGATGATTGAGCTGATAATGATTCTTGTACTTGATTCTTTCACAACTAAATGAAATAATTGTTTAAATTTTCAATAAAATTTACTAACTCTCCAACCAATTTGTACAAATGTCACGTTCTTTTTGAATTTCTAATCGACATGCACTATGTTGCTTATCCTTAACTAAAGGATTCCATAGGCTAGTTATCATTTCAGCTCCTGCAAACTTGCTTTTTGGATTATTTCCAGCCCGAGCTAATGTCGTAAATAATTTTTTGTCAAACTCTAGGATTAGGTATATATTTTCCCTTAGATCTTGAAGTTTATATATTAGTCTATGAGTAAACAACAAGGACCTGAGAATTTATTTGTTCCCAACCACTTTCTTAGACTTATGAATCTAATAAGTATAGAAATTCGAGTTTTTTTTAGCTAATTTTGTCATCTAAGAGCCTGTTTGGATGAGCTTAAAAGCTGGTCAAACTGACTTAAAAGTCAGTTTTTGATTTATTAGAGTGTTTGACAGATATCAAAGTAACTTATTTTAAGTAAAAAATGACATAGGTGAGGGGTGCTTTTTTTTCAACTTAAAAATCATTTTATGTTGACTGTGTATATTACCTTTTTACCCTTAATGGTTTTATCATTATTATTATTATTATTATTTTATTTTATTGTTATTATTATTATAATAATTATTAGTATTATTAATATTTTATTATTATTATTATTATATATTATTACTATTATTATTATTATATATTATTATTATTATTATTATTATATATCTTTATTTTTATTATTATTAATATTTTATTATTTTTATCATTATTATTATTTATTTTATTATTATTTATTATTATTATTGTTAATATTTTATTTATTTTATTATTTTTATTTATTTGGTTATTCTTTATTATTATTATATATTATATATTATTATTATTATTATTATTTAATTATTACTATAATCATTTTCATATTATTATTATTATTTATTATTATTATTATATATTATTATTATTTATCATAAATATACATTATTTTTATTATTATTTATTATTATTATTATTATTTTTATATTATTATATTTTTATACTATTATTATCAATATTTTATTATTATTATTATTTATTTTTTTATTATTTATTATTATTATATATTATTATTATTATATATCATATATTATTATAATTATTATTATTAATATTATTTTCATATTATTTTATTATTATTATATATTATTATTATTTATTATTATTATTATATTATATATTATATATTATTATTATTATTAAATTAATCAACTTGTATCATGTTAACAACTTTTAAGGGTATTTCAGACATTTTGATTAAAAAAATGTGTTTACCAGCACTTATTTTGTCAAACAAATCAATATTTTTTTTAACTTCAGCTCTTTTATCCAAACACATAACTACTTAATTTTAAAATAAGTTCCATCACTTTCAAAAGTACTTTTTAAAAGCTATTTTTTAAGCCAATCCGAACGGGCTCTAAATCTAACTGAAAGCAAAGGCAAAGATCTACTATGCATAATTTAATATTTAAACAAGTAAATATGTTAAATCCAATTAAATGAGTATTGACTAATATTTTAACAATAAAGTAGAACATGAGAAGGTGACTTTTATATATTCATGTACCTTGTAACCTTGTGAAGATTTGTATGTTCCTTCAAGTTCACTAATATTGTTAGTCTGTGTAGAGGCAGTAAATATATATATTAGATTTTTTATGTCACGACCCAAAACCGAGCCGCGACTGGCACCCACACTTACCCTCCTATGTGAGCGAACCAACCAATCTAAACCTTAACATTTCGATATAATATCAACAGAAAGTAATGCGGAAGACTTAAACTCATTAATAAAAACCAATTCAATAACTTCTAAAATTCAACATCTATTATTCCCCAAAATCTGGAAGTCATCACCACAAGAACATCTATGATCAAATTACTAAACTAAGAGTATTCTAAGAAGCTAAAAT
>NC_028644.1:51712682-51723279 GCF_001406875.1 Solanum pennellii
TTTCAGAATTCTAAGTGTTTTGGAACGAGACCCCCTCGACGGTCCGTCGTGCCCATGACGGTCCGTCGTGGGATCCGTCGTCTCAGCCAGTTTTTCCAGAAATAAAATCTGCTGCTCAAAACGACTAAACAGGTCGTTACATTTTAAATTATAAAAACCTAAACATGTTCAATCTTTAACATGCGAATTCTTTAAATTTATTTGGGAAAAAGGAAATATATTTTTTTAAATTATCATAAATGATATGTTAATATCCTCCGTTATACTTTCAGATTGTATATACTCTTGTCGTTACTCTTTTGAACTATGTATATCCTTAAAATTTACGAACAAACATGTAGCTTCATCTCAATTATTTACCAGATTCTCTTTATTTATTTGCCTAAAGTACAAAGATCCACCCAACCCACGACCAAATAACCCTTCATCTTTTTTTGTCAGAAAATATTAAGGTTGGACAACGGAATGGGATGTACCGGTACCGGTCCGGTACCGTTCCCGTTTGTCCCGGTTCGGTTGCATACGGGATGGAATGAAATATCGTGAATCAGACACGGAACGGAACGAAATCGAGGTTTGATACCGGTGTACCGATATTGATTTATCCCGGTTTATTCTGATTCCGGTCCGATCCCGATTAATTAATATCTATTAATTGATTTATGCTATATATTTATAAATTATAATTTATATTTTATATTAAATATTAAATACTACCCAACTACCCCTATTAGTATTATATTCGAGATTTAGTTGAAACAAAACCCTTCCTAAAAGGTGATTGCGTAAACTATGCACTCTACTAATAGTTGTAAATTGAATATGCAATTTGTAACACAAATTTAAATAAATTAAATTCATATTTTTTAAATTGTGTAATTGTTTTATCCTTATTTTTATTTAATTTTTTTAAATTACAAATTTAATTTATTTAAATTACAAGTTATAAATATAACTTATAAATTATAACATATTAATAAATAATAAGAAATAACTTATAAACTTCAAAAGATTTAAATCTTGAAAACTTAATTAGACTTAACTTGCAAAATTAATAAGTAAACTTTTTTTTTAAAAAAATCTTTAAATAAACATTAGTAAAAAATTATATTATAAATTTAAAATTTAAACTTAGAAAAATAAAAAAGATATTCATATTTTCGTAATTCAAAAAAATCATTTTTTGAAATAACTAGATGTGTCATCCCGTTTATGCCATCCCATTCCATTCCGATTCGTTCTGGTCCGTTCCAGTTCCATCACGATATATAGTGAAATGGAACGGAACCAAGTATCCACCCCCATAATTCCGGCCCGATTCATCCCGGTACCGATCAATGAACCGATGAACTCGTTCCGTTCCGGTTCAATACCGGTTCGTTCCGTGCCGATAATTCTGTTCTGATCCGTTGCCCGGTCTTAGAAAATATCACTAATTCCTTGCTGACCCAAAAGAAAACCTTCATCTTGAAGAATGAAGCCAGTGCATCTTTCCAAAAGTTTCAAACAACATCAATAGACCAACTCCTTTAAACAACACATCGTTTATAAAAAATTTACATCCCAATATAAAATCAAAATTATTTCAAGGCTATATATTTTAATCCTAGACAAAATAGCTAAGTCAGAATCCAAAGCTTTCCAACAACAACAAAAAATCTATGGTGCACTTGGTTTAATTCATCAAAATCTGTTAGGTTATTAGCATTTTAATATTAATATTTTACTTATTAAATTGCTTTATTTTGGAGTTATAAGAATGATCATTGGTAGAATTTTGTGTTTTAAACTACCAATTTAATCATGCTATCCATCTTTGACTTGGTAGCCATGTAATGCCATTACTTTTGAATTTATTGGCTGAATTCATTGTGAGATAAAAACATTCCAATAAACATTGAAATGAATAACTTCTACATCATCCATTAGCATTGGTTATTCATCACTTTATTTCATTCTTAATTCCTCCATTACTCCTATTGTAACATATGTAATCTATGGAACTCCTAAGGCCATTATCTTCACTATTTACTACCTCCATTATCTTCCTATTTCTTGCTAGAAAGACTTCTTGTAGTATAAATAGTGGTGGTCTTCATTTGGTTTGGGACACAAAAAACACAAGAGAAAAGAAAGAGTGAAAGAGTTAGTCTAAAAGAGAGTTCTTATTAGTTGAAGGGAGGTATTCTTTTTTTGTGGAGTTTTGAACTCAACTCTTGTCCAGAGTTGTTGAGTAATTTTTTGTTAAGGCTGTTGTATCCTGGAGGGGACAAGTCAAAGAGGACTACTGCTGGACCGGAGAAAACATTTGTTGCAGTGGGCTTGAATCTCCTTAAAGAGAGCGAGATATCCGCGCCTCATCCTGAAGAGATTAATTTCTTCATTTTATTTTCAATTGTAATCTTGCAATTTTATTATCTTGTAAGTTTTTTATCTAACAATTTTATGGGGATCCAAGATGGCTACAATTGAAAAAACCGCGGATGTCAAGATAGGAGATCTTAACAAGCCATTTCGGTTCAATGGTAACCATTTCAAGAGATGGAAGGGTAAAGTACTTTTCTACTTAAGTCTTCTCAATGTTTCTTATGTATTAACCGAGAAGAATCCAAATAAAGAAGACATCACCACTATGAATGATGATGAAACTATTTCTCATCTAGAGAAAGTGGAAAAGTACGATGGTGATTCCTATAAGTGTCGGTATTATCTTCTTAATTGTCTATCTGATAATTTTTATGATTATTATGATAGAACTTACTCTAGTGCAAAGAAAATTTGGAAGGCATTGCAGAGTAAGTATGATACCGAAGAGGCTGGAGCGAAAAAATATGCAGCTAGTAGATTTTTTCGTTTCCAAATGGTGGACAACAAATCAGTGGTAGATCAAGCTCAAGACTTCATCATGATTGTTGGAGAGCTTAGGTCCGAAGAGGTTAAAATTGGAGATAACCTTATTGTTTGTGGCATAGTGGATAAACTTCCACCTTCTTGGAAGGAATTTCAAAAAACTATGCGCCACAAACAAAAGGAAACCTCTCTTGAAAGCTTGATAATGAAAATCCGCATGGAAGAAGAAGCAAGGGGCCAAGATGCACTTTTACAAACAGAAGAGAACAACATCACATCGAAGGTAAATTTAATTACTTCGAATAATGCTACTCCTGAAACTCACAAAAATACTTCTTTAAAGCCTAAGAAGAAAAAATTCAAGAAAAATAATGGTAGACCTCCCAAGAAAAATAATGGTGAAAATCACCAAGCACAAAATCAACAAGTTCAAGAAAAGGGACCATGCTTTGTTTGTGGCAAGAGTGGGCATATTGCTCGATTTTGCAGATTCCGGAAACGTGGTCCTAACCCTCAGGCAAACGTTACCGAAGAACCTTTTGTGGCGGTGATTACCGACATAAACATGGTTGAGAATGTTGATGGATGGTGGGCTGATTCTGGTGCAAACCGTCATGTCTGTTATGACAAAGACTGGTTTAAAAAATATACTCATTTTGAGGAGCCCAAAACCATCATGCTTGGTGATGCTCACACTACTCAAGTGCTTGGAAAGGGAGATGTTGAATTGTGTTTTACTTCTGGAAGGATATTAACATTGAAAGATGTACTTTATACTCCTTCTATGAGAAAAAATTTGATGTCTAGTTTTCTTCTTAATAAAGCAGGCTTTAAACAGATTATTGAATCTGATCAATATGTAATAGTGAAGAAAGGTATTTTTGTGGGGAAGGGGTATGCATGTGATGGGATGTTTAAGTTGAATGTTGAAATGAATAAAACTTCTACTTCTGTTTATATGCTTTCTTCTACTAATTTTTGGCATGCTCGTTTGTGTCATATTAATGATCGTTATGTTGGAATCATGAGTAGTTTAGGATTAATCCCAATGGTTAAAAAGAATTTTGAAAAGTGTGAGGCTTGTAGTAAAGCCAAGATCACTAAAATGCCTCATTTTCAAGTTGAAAGAAAAACTGATTTGTTAGAATTAGTTCATACTGATATTTGTGAACTTGGTGGAATTCTAACTCGTGGAGGTAATAGATATTTTATCACTTTCATTGATGATTTTTCTAAGTTTACATATGTTTACTTGATGAAAAATAAAAGTGATGCTTTTGAAAATTTCAAAACTTATCTCAATGAGGTTGAAAATCAGTTTGGAAGAAAAATAAAAAGAATTAGAAGTGATAGAGGCCGTGAATATGAATCAAATGAGTTTATTTTTTTGTTAGATCATTGAGAATAATTCATGAAACTCCTCCTCCTTACTCTCCTTCGTCTAATGGAGTAGCAGAAAGGAAAAATAGAACTTTGGTTGAATTGACTAATGCCATGCTTATTGAGTCACATGCACCTTTAAATATTTGGGGTGAAGCTATCTTAACTGCTTGTTATGTGTTGATTCGTGTGCCTCATAAAAAGTCAAAATTGACACCTTTTGAATTGTGGAAAGGTTACAAGCCAAGTTTGGGATATCTAAGAGTTTGGGGTTGTCTAGCCTTTGTGAGGCTAATGGATCTTAAGATTACAAAGTTGGGTAAGAAAGTTACTACTTGTGCTTTTCTTGGTTATGCTTCAAATAGTAGAGCGCATAGATTTTTTAATCTTATAGATAATATTGTAATAGAATCCGGTGATGCTATTTTTTCATAAATTAAATTTCCTTTTGATACTAAAAATAGTGGGGGTAAAAGGATTGAACAAAATATTTTGTCACTACCTAGTTCTTCTACTTCAACTTTGAAAAATAAAGAAGTTGCTGATTTTGAGATTTTTATGCATTTAATGTTGTAAATGACCCTCTAACTTTGAAAGAAGCATTATCTTCACATGATTCTATTTTATGGAAAGAGACATTAAATGATGAAATGGAATCTCTAATTTCTAATAAAATTTGAAAGTTAGTTGATTTACCACCGGGTTGTAAAACAATTGGTTGCAAATGGGTCTTAAGAAAAAAGTTGAAACCGGATGGTTCTATTGATAAATACAAGGCTAGGATAGTTGCAAAAGGTTTTAAACAACTAGAATGCCTAGAATTTTTTGATACTTTTTCTCCGGTAACAAGAATTACATCCATTAGACTTTTAGTTGCTATGACTGCAATTTTTGATTTGCAAATTCATCAAATGGATGTAAAAACTGCTTTTCTAAATGGAGACCTAAATGAAGAATTTATATAGACCATCCCGAGTGTTTTGTTGAAGCAGACCAAGAAAGCAAAGTATGTAAACTTACTAAATCCCTATATGGCTTGAAACAGGCACCAAAACAATAGCATAAAAAGTTTGATTCCTGCATGATTGAAAATGGTTTTAAAACAAATGAGTGTGATAAGTGCATATATCATAAGTCTTGGAATAATTCACATGTGATCATTTGCTTATATGTTGATGATTTGTTGATCTTTGGCTCTAACATGAATGTTATTGATGAAGCTAAAAATGTTCTTAAAAGCCATTTTGATATGAAAGATCTTGGTGAGACAAATTTTATTCTTGGAATAAAAATAACAAGAACATGTGAGGGGATTTTCCTTGACCAGTCACATTATGTTGAGAAATTTTTTAAAAAAATATAACTTTCATGATTGCAAGCATGTTGCTACTCCTTTTAATTCAAGCGATAACTTATTTCCTGCTAAAAGTGAAAATGATGTAATAAATCAAAAGGAATATGCTAGTATAATCGAAAATTTGAGATATGTGACTGATTGCACTAGACCTAATATTGCATATGCAGCAGGAGTGCTTGACAGGTTTACAAGCAGTCCAGATAATGAACATTGACATGCTATAACAAGAGTTATGAGATAATTAATTGGAACAAAAAATTGTGGTTTGTTCTATAAAAAATATCCTGCTGTACTTGAAGGCTTTTGTGATGCAGATTGGAACACTTTGTCAGGCGATTCCTGTTCTACCACTGGTTATTTATTTACTTTAGGTGGTGGTACTGTTTGTTGGAGATCAAAAAAGCAAACTATAATTGCTAACTCTACCATGGAGGCTGAACTAATTGCTTTAGCTTCAGCTAGTGAGGAAGTGAATTGGTTAAGTGATTTATTGTTTCAAATTCCTTATTTTGAAAAAGCAATTCCTCCTATTTTAATTCATTGTGATAGCAACGCTGCAATTGGTAACGATTAATCCAGACCTAATAGGAGGAAACACAATAATGTAAGATCGTATTTGACAAATGGTACCATTAATGTTGATTATGTCAAATCTAGTGATAATCTTGCAGATCCTCTTACGAAGGCCTTAACAAGAGAAAAGGTCTGGAGCACATCGAGGGGGATGGTATTGAAGCCTACAAATTGTTGAGTCATATATGAGGAAACCCAACCTGGGGACTAGAGATCCTATAACTGTTCAAAGGGAAAAACTAATCATATGATGACTTGTTGTGAAAAATACACTATTTTTTCCCTCCCTATGATGTGAGTGCATTGTTTCCTACAGTTTGTGAAGGTTGAGTTGATAAAACTCTTAATGAATATCTGTAGCCCGTANTACAGGAGCACTCTCGACAGATTTCACCTATGTGATGTGTGGAAGTAGGTCGCTTCCTATGAGAATGAGGCTTATTCTCAAATGCACTCATGAAACCGGGATAGCACATGTCCATAACGTGCTGACTGTTAAAGCTCATGTCAACACCTTGATTATTATGTGTGAGTAGTGATATTTTATTTCCCTTAAGCAGTCATAGTTCAAGTCTGAGACCACTACGACTCTTGAGTAAAAGTTACTGTTTCACTAAGTGGAGGTTCAATGCAGAGCACACCTTCATTAAGCATAGTAGTCTTCCTTCAACTGATATACTTTCTTATCTAAATACTAAAACGAGTGGGGGATTGTTAGGTTATTAGCATTTTAATATTAATATTTAACTTATTAAATTGCTTTATTTTGGAGTTATAAGAATGATCATTGGTAGGCATTTGTGTTTTAAACTACCAATTTAATCATGCTATTCATCTTTGACTTGGTAGCCATGTAATGCCATTACTTTTGGATTTATTGGCTGAATTCATTGTAAGATAAAAACATTCCAATAAATATTGGAATGGATAACTTCTACATCATACACTAGCATTGGTTATCAATCACTTTGTTTCATTCTTAATTCTTCCATTACTCCTATTGTAACCTATGTAACCTATGAAACTCCTAAGGCCATTATCTTCATTATTTACTACCTCTATTATCTTCCTATTCATTGCTAGGAAGACTTCCTATAGTATAAATAATGGTGGTCTTCGTTTGGTTTGGGACCACAAACCACAAGAGAAAACAAAGATGAAAGAGTTAGTCTACTATAGAGTTCTTATTAGTTGAAGGGAGGTGTTCTTTTTTGTGGAGATTTGGACTCAACTCTTGGCTAGAGTTGTTGAGGCTGGACCGGTGAAAACATTTGCTGCAGTGGGCTTGAATCTCCTTAAAGAGAGCGAGATATCCGCGCCTCAGTCTGAAAAGATTAATTTCTTCATTTTATTTTCAATTGTAATCTTGCAATTATTGTAAGTTTTTTCTCTAACAAAATCTATTTATTTCAAGAATATTTTCAAACCCTTTTAACAACAACAAATCGATCGATTTGAGCTCGAAATTTTCAATTACAATTGCAAACCCAATTTAAACCTTGAAACTTCAAACCCTTTTAACAACAACAAATCGATCGATTTGAGCTCGAAATTTTCAATTACAATTGCAAACCCAATTTAAACCTTGAAACCTTTATCCGTCAACGGTGCTATAGTGTTTTCAACCCTTTTTCAACAACAACAAATCAATTTAAGTTAGAAATTTTTTATTTGATTGCAGACCCACGATTAAGTTTGAAGTTTTCTCCATCAAAATGGTAGTAGTATTTTCAACCCATTTCAACAACAATAAAGTATAACAGAGGGTATTGACGCACCATTTGTACTAATTTGGAGGAGTATATTTATCATTCTTCTCATTTTATTATTAACATTCTTTTAGTTGAAGGGAATTATTCTAGCTAAAGCAGTAAATTTGTGTAACATTATCTTACCGCAACTAATTGGGCATCAAATGTGGCATTTTCTAGTGAAGGCATATTTTTATGCCTGATAAGATCATCTTTCGTAATTCTTATAATTGGAACTGTTCCAGCAAGACAACCTTTACCTTTTAACCATACCCTTGATGATAGATTAGTTGATGAGTTTTCTGAATTTTGCTTTGTTCCCACTAAAGCAGGTTTCATCGGTACATTCAAAATAAAAATTATGTATCTATCACAAATTATATATGCATTTTAATTAGAAGGTTCAACATAAAATGGCCAATTAAAAGATATACCTGGGATAAAAATTATGATTCTTAAGTAATGGATGTTCCCACTAAAGCAGGTTTCATCTTAAGTCATGTTGTTTATAGAAATTCATGCACTCATATACATCTCCATGTATAGTCAATGAATTTAAAACACATTAATTTAATAATCACAGTCATATAAGAATGACAAGCACACACATTTTCAAAGATATACCTTCATTGTATTGACTGCCGATTTGTTCAAAAGTTTAAATTGTTTCTCCACCTGTAAGACTTCCATTTTGGATAACTTTATTTCTCCTTAAACCTCATTATAACTCAGAAGAAAATATAGTATCAATAAAAATTGTCCAAAAAATCTGTGATGCATCAACATTGGCCTGAATTCATGAATTTATTATATAAGGATGAATGTATTGATAAATGATATATACAAGTATAAATGTTTAAACAATCAAATTCGTTCAAACTAAAATGGAAGCACTATTAAAAGGACTAACCTGATTTATTATATATTGGAAAGATGGAATTGTATGAGCACATATCACTTTTGGGATATGATGAAGACATTATTTTATTATATTGAGGTGACGAATTAAATTTATTTTTTAACCAAATCCATATAATAATTTTATCCTAGTAATTGATTTCCTACTTATGACTTTAATTGATTAAATTAGCATTAGAATTACATTCTTACTAAATTTGTCTACATTTTCTGTTGACTATCACTAGTCTGTTTGAACATCATTTGACCATGAGAATTATACATTCTTTGGAATAATTTTTTATTCATTCAAAATTTAATGTTTGGTTATAAAAATTTTAAAATCCATCTTGAAGATTCCAAATTTGAAAAAGTGCTTCAACGGTTGATAACATGTTATTTTCTCTCCTTTGTAAAAAATATAACCAAATACAAGTTCATCTAAGTCTAATTTCATAAATCTAAGTGAAAAATATTTCAACTATATGGTGAAACACTTACTTAATAGGTATTTGGACATGTAATTACGGAATTATGTGATAGTTACTACTATTGTTAACTTGTAGATATTTATAAAATTATAGATATTTGAAATTTTGTAATCACAAATATTATTCATAAAAGGAACATAGAGATATGTAATTTATCAACATGTCACCTTAGGATATTTATGAACTATAATTTGCTCCTTTGATAAGATTGTATAAAAATTATTATTTTTTCTAAATTAAATTTTACAAATTGTGGGTTTTCATATTTGAAATCAATCTGATTACAAATGATGATGTATGTTAAATTGCCTTAATTTCTGTCATTTTTTTTGGGTGAGCTCACTTTGCTGTATGATATTCTAACAATTTTATGAATTTCTTTTTAAAAAATTGTAATATTTGAATTAAGTTTCAATTTTTATGAGTGATTACTTTTACTGTAAATTAAAGCAATTCTTATACTTTGGTCAAATTAATTGTCCTATATTTTTTTCAAGTGTAAGGCCTAGCTGTTTGGTCAACTTTTTTGATTCGGTCAAATCTCCCTTGTAAATAACTTAAATCACTATCTGAATTTTGTCAACACCGTAATTTTATTTGTTTTTTTTTGTATTTACTTCTCTAACATATTTCCCATATATCTTTGCATCTACTAAATGCCTTAATAAAATCACACTTCGTAGAGAAAAAAAAAGAGAATGGTAGATGAAAATGAGTGTCTATATGCACGTTCATGTGTGGATTTACGGCTATATCAAGTTAAATCTTATTTTGTTACCAAGATAGTTGAAGGTAACTTATCTAAGAATTTATAATTTTAAATAACATAACCATTTGAGTTGTAGATCGTAATGCTTCTAGATAAGCATAATTCGAATATGAAAGAGTGGAAGTTCTTTATCTCTATAGTCTACTACAATGTGGTCTATGTCTGTTTGTTATTAAGTTGTTACATAATGTCAATTGAACAAGCATATTAATAGTTGTTTGTATGTATATCAAAAGTTATTCTTATTATACATATATAATAATATGTACATGCCTTGTCTTTTAAATTCGCAAAGAGCCTTTTTGGAAAGTCATTTGATAAATGAAATTGGTTTAATAACTAGGCAGCCTGATAACTGTAACGACCTGTTTAGTCGTTTTGAGCAGCAGATTTTATTTCTGGAAAAACTGTCTGAGTCGACGGAACCCACGACGGACCGTCATGGGCACGACGGGCCGTCGAGGGGGTCTCGTTCCAAAACACTTAGAATTCTGAAATTTGGGTACTGAAATCGACTCTCTGAACTTCG
>NC_028644.1:51731004-51761774 GCF_001406875.1 Solanum pennellii
TTTTATTAATGAGTTTAAGTCTTCCGCATTACTTTCTGTTGATATTAAATTGAAATGTTAGGGTTTAGATTGGTTGGTTCGCTCACATAGGAGGGTAAGTGTGGGTGCCAGTCGCGGCTCGGTTTTGGGTCGTGACAATAACTATATAACTTAGTAATTACATTGACTTGTTTATTTGCCGTGATTAAATATGTAATATTTGGATGCACAATTGCAATCTTAAGATTATATCAGATTTTAAAAATAAAAGTTATTTAAAATTTATGCTAGACAAATAGAAACTTTATAAATGTTATTAAATTATTTATTTATGATAAATATCGTACTTTGAAAGTATTTTAATTAATGAACATATATTTTAACTAATATTATGAAAAATGTTTGATTTATATTTTTCAAATTAGTTTTCAATTGAATTTACCATAAAAATAACAACACAAGATTTCTATTAGCATCATGAAATGCATGTTAGACAAAAATATTAATATTATGAATAAAATATCCTAAATTATTAAAATATTTGACAAAAAGATAATTTATCAAGTCTAATTAAAAAGTAAATGACTTGCAATGTGAAGTCTCAAGTTAATACTATTAAAACAAATGAAACTAAAAATATAACATAAGTTCCAAATTCAATACAAAGATTTAACATATACTCTTATATCAAATTTCAAAATAACATACATAAATATGACTTTTTAAAAAATAGGAAAATGTAAGACTATAATCTTATACTAGCAAAATTATCTCAATGAAATAAATAAACATGACATAAATAGATAATACAAAAAATTGAATAGAATCACATGAAGTAAAGGTTAAGAATAATGAGATAGAAATAAAATATAAATAATATGCAATATAAATAAATTATTACAATTTTTTTGAATAATAAAAATAAAAAATGATTTTGTAATAATAGAAATAGAAAATAAATTAAAATAAAAAAATAAAAAAAATAAATTAAAAGTAATTATGTTGTAATTACACCATGTACTTACCAACAATTCACTAGGGCTGGCACATGGTTGGATTGGTTCAGATTTGGATAGATTGAATATGGATTAAACAAAAATATTTTGGTTTAAGATCCACCCACAAAAATAGTTTGGATTACGATCCATCCATATAAAACATGGGTAAATATGAATTTGGTTAAATAAGAGTTTGGATAAAATGGTTCTAACTCATTTAAAACCTTTCTATATTTCCTTGAGTGTAGTGAATCGGTAAACCGTAAACTGAAAACAAATGTTATTTCATGACATTAATTTATATATTTCTTTTCGACAATACAATATTATTATAACGTAGAAACTAACAGAGCACGAAAATGTCTTTGTCATATTATAACAAACTCCATGAATGAAGGGTAAATTATCGAAGCAAACTCTTCGTAATTTGGTGCAAATGCAAAATTATTTCATATTCGGGTCATCATATTGCTCAACTTCTCCCTTTCATAAGCCAATCATACTTCAAGAACCCTCCTACTTCCAAGAACAAGTGCAAGTAGGATCCAACAGTAGAGCAAAATGACATTGAAGAAAGTAAAATACACCTATATTATTAGTAAAAACTAATCAATGACACACAAAGGGCCCTTTATAGAGATATGGGAAGCTAATTTTGGGACTTGAGATTTATGCGCAGCTCAATTAGAAATTTTGCCTAAATGAACTGATATGTTATGGATCTAAATGGATACCCACTCTATACCCATTTTGACCATATTTATATGGTCTTGTAAAATAAGTTGAAGTCCATACTTACAAACTTAAAAAGTAAGTTATTCAACTTATTTAATATAGGGCTGAAGTTACCACCCCTACAATTCACAAGCCCTCCTAGGGAATTGGAGAGTGTAATTACCCTTTTCAATTACACAAAATACTTGTTGACCAAAAAATACATATCAATGAATATGTTAGATAGTATGATTACACCCAATTACATAAAATCCAATTATGGCTTTCTAAAAAGACCAAAAATGTGTATCCTCTATATATTGGTTAAAAATTTATTTATGTGTGGGCAGATGCAAAATAACTCTTTTCTTATCTTAAATGTATAAATTGACTTACATTTTTATTAAAATTTAATGAAAGACCAGTGTTCAAATCAAAGAGGTTTTAGGACAAGAGGAGAGATGGGAAAAAATATAGTAGAGAGATATTGAAATATATATAGGCTAAAAATAGAATAAGTCTGTTGGGACGTGTAATAAAATATAAATAAAAAATATTTATGCAAAATGTCAGCCCATAAGCTCCTCCCCCTCCTTCTACTCCTTCTTCTGCTCCTTTTCAGCTCATCCTTTTTTTTCCCTTCTTCTTCCTCTTCTCCTTATTATTCTCCTCCTCCTCCTTCTCCTTCTTCCTCTTATTCCTTTTATTCTTCTCCTTCTTTATCTTCTTCATCTCATTCTTCTTCTACTACTTTTTTTTCTTTTTCTTCTTCTCCTCGTCATTCTTCTTCTTCTCCTCCTCCTACTCCTTAAAGAAGAAGAAGAAGAAGAAGAAGAAGAAGAAGAAGAAAATGAAGAAGGAAAAGAAGAGGGTGAAGTGGAAGGAAAAGAATTAGGATGAGAAGAGGAAGAAGGAAGAGGAGGAGGAGGAGGAGAAGGAGAAGGAGGAGGAGGAGGAATAAGAGAAGGAGAACAAGGAGAAGAAGGAGGAGAAGAAGGAGTAGAAGGAGAAGAAAAAGGAGTACAAGGAGGAGGAGGAGCTTATGGGCTGACATTTTGCATGATTTTTTCTTATTTATATTGTATATACGGCCCAAGACTTATCCTATTTTTAGCCTATATATATTTTAATATATCTCCACAATATTTTTTTCTCATCTATCCTCTTGTCCTAAAATTTCCTTCTGCTTCTCCTTCTCCTTCTCCTCCTCCTCCATCTCCATATTCTCCTCTTCCTTCTTCTTTTCCTCCTACTTCTACTTCTTATTCTTCTAATTCTCTTTCTTTCTCTTCTTTCTCATCTTCTTCCTCCTCTTCTTTCTTATCTTCTTCCTCCTCTTCTTCCTCTTCTTCCTCTTTCTCTTCTTAGTCTTCCTCTTCCTCTACATCCTCTTCTTTTTTTTTCGTCCTCACCTCCTCCTTCTTCCTTTTCTTTTTTTCTTCAACTTCCTCTTCTTTTTCCTCTTCGTTGTCTTCCTCTTCTTCATCCTCCTCTTCTTCCTAAGTTTCTTCTTTCTTATCATCATCATCATCTTCTTTTTCTTTTTCTTCTTCTTCTTTTTCTTCTTCTTCCTCTTCTCATTCTTGTTCATCTTCTTTCTTTTATTCCTCTTTCTCTTATTCGTCTTCTTCTTCTTCTTCTTCTTCTTCTTCTTCTTCTTCTTCTTCTTCTTCTTCTTCTTCTTCATCATCATCATCTTCATCTTCATCTTCTTCTTCTTCCTATCCTTTCTCTTCTTCTTCCTCTTCTTTTTGTTCTTCTTCTTCCTCATATTATTCCTCTTCTTTTTCTTCTTCTTCTTCCTCTTATTATTCCTCCTTATTATTCCTCTTCTTCTTCCTCATCATCTTCCTCTTCATTTTCCTCTTCCTCTTCCTCGACCCGAGCCTATACTCAAGACATGGTCAGAACTCAAGAACAATTACTTGTTGCCAAGCTAATGCTTTTCCTAGTTGACTACAAAAGAAGACTATCTCAAGCATACATAAGCATTAAATTGAAAGAAACATTTAAAAATAACTTATCAAATCTCAAAACATTTGAAAACTGAAACTCTCTAAAATTGTCTAATGATGAAGCCTCTAGTATTTATAGACGAGTGTCGAGACAAGACCCACGACTACTCAAAATTTTACCAATACTAAAGACTCATAAAAATAGAGTCCTCTGAAAGCAAGGAGGTTTTACTCGAAAGATGAAAAACTGATCTCAATGGACTCTTGTTGATGATCTTTAGAACTTGTATCTGCATCATTAATAGATGCAGGTCAAATGACATCAATACATCGAATGCATGAGTTTGTTATATAGTTAATTAATAAATAATTGAAAGAAAGGACTGCAATAGATAACAATGTACTCCAGCTGAATGTAAAGAAATAAAGGATTTAAATCATTCAAAGCTTTACAAAGTACTTTTTCATCTATGAACTCAACATATAAGTGATATATAAAAATGCACTTTAAATTTATTGTCTCTAACCGACAATCATCATTGTGAGCAAGATGATGATATACCGTCTTGCCCACGCTACCAGAACTATCCTACCTTGCCGGGATATTGAACATGTCACGACCAGGGAGCACTCCCTAGAAGTAACATGGCATACTTGACCTCTCGGAGGTCTTATACAAGCCCATAGTTATCATTCATCGCATTGTCAAAGGTATATTAGCGGAAAATTTAAAACTTTCATAGCACATCATATGCTAGAACATCACTTCCATTATATACATAAAATATCATATCTACATAGTGAAAGACTCTAACTCTCTTTGCCATCTTAGACTCAACATCATTAGAGTACATTAGGGATACGACCCTTACAACATAATATAATAAACTAAACTATTAAAAGATTTTGTAGAAAAGATGACATAGGGAATCCTTGAACTTAAGGATCCCTTTCCTTGAGCTTGGGAACCATATATCAAGCCCTTCACCTTAGAGACATCCTTTAAGCATCCATAACGTATGCAAGAATGCACTAAGTATAACAACCATGCAAAAACATGCATTTAAAGAGGACATTTTGTTTGAAAACCATGCATCATGCCTTTTAGTAAAACTTCATAAAACCTTTATACAATAAGCACAACATAACTCATATACTTCGCATAGGCATGTACACTATTCATTACATCACATGAACTCATATAGTTCATTTAAGGCACATTTATCATATTCATAGTAACCTTTCTTTTACCTTACTTCACTTACCCCCAAGTAACCCTCTAGTAACACTTGGTGCAATGCATGAATAGTGTCCCATTCCACTATCCACACTCAAACCTCACCTTAAGGTGACAAGGTGAACATTCATAAAACCTTCATTAAGTCAACATAAACATTCATAAAAGCATAGCATATCATTAGACACATACTTCTCATGTAAGCCAACATACTTCATGAACCACATATAATACTCATTCCGGACAACATACAAGTCAAAAATACCAATAACATCATAATAAGACAATAGTAAACTAATGCATACTTGGACATCATTTCATAATGACTTCAAAAGAACTCTACCATAATCGCAAACTAAGCCTATTAGTGCAATGTACCTGTGAAGCCCATAACCTCACCCATACTCAGTAAACCTACAAAGAGACCACAAGCATCGTCATTTAATTCATACATCAACATGAAAACTTTAGTCAACTACATGCCTAACAACAGAGACCATTATCACATAATCAATAAGTCAAACTTCATGCATATAAGTGAGACCACATCCAATAGACACCATTGATTCATACTATGCATATTGTCATAACAAGTAGGTTAATACAATAATGCCATGCATAAGAGAGATATACATATACATATACATATAGAACTCCTTCCTATAACTCCCTTAAAGAGATACTTGTGCAATGGATAGGTAAAGTCTCATATCCTCACCTACACTAAGCAACCTCCCTTAGGTTATCCTAGTTAGGATCCATTACTTTACTTCCATTGTCCATTTTAATTTAGGGAAATCCTAGCCTGAACCGACAATAAGATCATGTGAGCTAAACATGGAAGCCGGTGTTTGTAGAACCTCACACCGAAAGGAGGTGCTCTACTTGCTAAGGTAGAACATTAACATCTTTCTAGCATTTTAGGTGTGTCCACTATCTAGGTCCTATAAAGTAACATATGGAACTAAGAGATATGAATTGGACCCTCTCTATTCCCTTAAGCATTGGAGTTCTTATCTCATGAGAAACCATGCGTGAATCTCCCTTAAAGGAAAGTGAACACCTCATGTGGAACCATAGGTGAATGTTCATCCGACGGAAGTCAACACTCTATGAGAACCAATGGTGAATCTTCCTCCAAAGTAAGAGAACACCTCTCATTGTCAATTTCACTCGGTGCTAAGCTAAGTTCCCTTTACCGAAAAGTCTTTATTAACTTTACTTCATAAAAATAGGATATAGAAGATTAAATTTTCATATTCTTAGATCATAGGTTATAGATGAGAGTTGTCCTTTCATCTACCTAAATCATGTGAGAAGACCCTTCACATGGACATATCATATTCAAGCAATATCTAATTTGGAGTACAATTGATAATATCTTTCAAGAGACCCTACTTCACTAGATTATAATACATGCTTCATTATATGCATTAATGTGTGTGTGCATGTTCATATATAAGGAAACCTTTCGCATACCACATTTAGACACTACATATATACATACCTAATCATATCATATACTTTCATGTTCATAGCTTAATCATGCATTCATATTCATGTACATAAAGTAATCACCCTAGGAACTATTCTATCAAGGTAGACATATGTCATGTATAGTCAAAGTCACATACCATTGCCTACACCAGTACACCTATCAATTCATCCTAGTTAAGGTACATTTCATGCTTCATGGACATACATTTTACATGCATATTAGAAGGCTTTAGTGAATATGAGAATTACCCTTTCCTCAGACACCATGAGCCTATACTACTTATATGCATGTATGAGGTATGAGTGTGTGTACATTGATCAACATGATCACATAATTACTATGAACTTCTCATTGAGGCAGTCACCCTCTTAAGACCACAATGCACATTCAAGCATAGACCACACACCACAACATTATAACATAGGAGACAAGGCATCTTCATTACTTGAATCTATGACTCCTAATCATGCTTAAGACCACACATTCGTGTAGAGGTTCATAGGTAAGGATCATACTACACAAGAGTATTCAAACATCAACATGTCGACCATACCTACCCCTAACATAGTCATTTAAACGTTTAGGAAGCATCATCAATATAACCTAGATCATGAACTAACATTGGAGATTAGGCATAATACTTCACATTGTGTGATCATCATAACCACACTTACAAGATACAATTGCCTGAAATGCTATGATCAACACGTATAAGGATTGACAATAAGTTAAACACCACCACCATAAGTGGATCACACCACACAATGCCATGCGAGGCCAATTCAACTAGTAATTTTTATAGGAAGTAGAGAAGTAGAGCAATATCACCAACTCACCAAAGCTTTGATCATCATTGATCATTCCTCATAAATCATCAATTATTCAAGTATAGGGAAATATCTAAAAGTACACTAACATAATTGAAATCCATAATTCATTTATCATAAGATCAAGATCACATTATATACACTACATCACCAACTATAGAAAGTAGAGGAATATAGGTCAACCTTACCCAAATCTTCAAACCTTGATCACCTTGGATCATTCCTCCACATATCATATTCAGTTCACATGAATAACAATAGTAATAGGCAGTTCAACATAATTGAAACATAATTCAACCAACATAGAATCAAGATCACAAGACCCACATTATAGGTCAATTTGAGAATATAGGAGGATCATGGGTTCATCATGAAATTGGATTGATAACATCTTTAAAACAGTAGATAATCATCAATTTATCATAAACATGCTTTTAAAATTAATTCCAGAAAGAAACCATGACTATATTGGAAATTGGGAATTTCGGTCCTTGAATCATATTTGAAAATCCTTGATTAACTCCTTAGATGAATGGATAACTAAGGATGAATGATCACCATACCTTTGTAACGCCCCAAGATGAACAAAGGTGAACTAGAGCCTCATGAGTATTTGTTGAGTTAATTTTTTTTTAAAATGAGTTACTTTAGTGTTCTTAGGAAGTGTGTGAAGTTTGGTTAAGTTTGGAGGTCAAACGCCCAAGAACGCCCATGATATTCGGAAGGTGTGCCTTAGATTGTACTTGTGTGTCTTTATGTGATCTTTTTCCTTGAAAACTGAGGTGGGATGTTCCTAAGACATAAATGACTTAGATTAAAGGTTTAACGTCTGACCCCACCTAGGACCCACAAGGGGCCCTAGAAGGGCCCAAGAATTGGACAAGACTGCCAAGAACACTGTCCAAACGACGGAGCAGTCTACTGGGCGTAGGCCCATCGACGCCCCGTCGACTGAGGGGCGTCGTACCATACTTGGTGGGAAAATTATCCCTCCCTCGAACCAGTCTCTGATTCCATCGATGCCCAGCATCACGGGTCGTCGACTCATTGACGTCCAGTAGCTTGGGTCGTCGATTGGCCACTTCCAAAAGTTATTGAAGCTGCTGCCAACTTGGGGTGTTTTATGTAAATTCACTCCAAGTCTTTTATTACCCTAGGTAAACATTTTTAGTACTTTTAAGATATATTAAGTTAGTTTTAAGCCTTTGACCAAGACAAGACCTCTCACTTAAAATATTCACACTTTCTCTCTAAAGAAAACTCTCTCAAAGTCACCATTGGAGCTACCACTCAAGGAGGGCAAGAAGGGGCTATATTGGACGTTTATTCATAAAATATTAGTGGGTTTCCTTATATTTGAGGTATGGTATCCATCCTTTAACCCTCTTCCATTCAAGGAGTCATTCCCAAAAGATTTCAAAAAGGGTTTCAAACTCAAATTTATTCTATCTTTGATTTTAAGCATGAGTCTTCTTGTAATAGTGTTCTAATGATTCAAATGTGTTAATTATAGTATTAATTGATGATATTAATATTAAAAACCTAATGAACTCATGTATATGCGTATTTCAAACTTTTAGCTTAAGAAATGGGTTAAATGAGCATGTTTGAAAGAGGTATGAACTTTGGTTTTCTTATGTTGTTGTTTTGGTTTAGATACTACTCTAAGGGCCTTATTATGATGAATTATTGAGAAATTGATTATACTGGATGATGTCTTAGTCAAATGGTGAGTTGCTTATATTGTATGGTTCTTATGATAGATTGCTCTTGAGTGGTATGGTCCACCTTCTTGGTGGTGGTGTTTATTTGATGAAATTGATATTACTTAGTATGTTTTGTGAGTGTGGATTTGAAGACCTAGTACATAAAATGAAGTGATATTGAAAATAAGTCTTGTCTTGTGCTTTTGTGAAGTTGAATAGTATGTTTGACTTAGATTATGCCTATGTAAAGTATATGACCTTTTGAAGCATGTAAAGTATGTAAATTGATGAATGTAGGTCTAAAGCATGTATATAAATTAATATTAATGAAATGATGTTTATATGCAAGATGTGCTCACAAGTACTCACACACACTTAAATGAATGTATGAAGTTAAATTGAGTAAATAAAGGAGTTTTGAGGTGAACACTCTTCGTGAGTTGAGATGAAGTGTTTAGTAGCAACCTCACTACCTTCTAAGAGCTTTATAAGATAGGTCGGGGATGAATGCCCTTCATGAGTTGAGATGTGGTGTTCTCTAGGTATCCTTAACCTATAGTTTAAAGTGTTTAGAATCCATGGGGGTTATGTCTAGCACTGAGAGGATCTGAAGAAGAGGTGGCTACACTTCGTGAGTTGATATGTTGTATTCCAATGTACCTCTTGAGATGAGTACTCCTTGTGAGTAGAGAATGAGTACGTAGTAGCAATGTCCCTATCCCTTAACTATGCTCCCACATAGGTGTAGCTATTGGGAAAACCATGTAAAAGCTAAAAAGAATGACCTTACTCTAGGCAAGTGAGGATCTCTCATCCGATAGGGGTTAATGTCGGGATTCCATGTCTAGATCTCATGGTCTATGTCGGTTACGCTAGCCCTCCACAAAAGAATTGATTGAACCAAGTCTTCTAAAAGAAAGTGCTACTTAGGAGGTGGTAGTGTGGGACGCTATCTACTCATCGCACTTGGTAGGACCTTCCGAAAGGGAATACTTGGTGACAAACCTTCTAAAAGAATGTACTATTTAGGGTAGGTGGTGGTATGGGACGCTACCTACTCATTGCACTAAGTAGGCATTCCAAAAGGGAAGACTTTGGTGGTTTGTTGGGTGTCTTTTAATATCTCATCATTGATTGAGGGGCTTGTTTCTCCCCAGTTGAGTAAGCCAAAAGGGGTAGTCTTGAGGATTGTTTTGGTGTTTATTGAAGGAGGCATATTCATACTTCCTTCATGTCTTACGTTAGTGAATCTTAGGATAATCCTGAGGTAGGGAAACTCTTACGGAAAATGAGTTCACTTTCTCTTTCACTTGGCCTTGTAAGTTCACTCATTAAGAATATGATAATCCATTGTTAATGCATTAAATGATTTTTTGTGATGGTTCAACTAGTTCATTGTAAGGGTCTTTTTAATTTCATTGTGAGCTTTGGAAAGTTACCATAAATTGCCTCCTTTGTGTAATATTATGGAAACTCTATGTGTTAAATGGTGTTTCTTATGATGTTTTGCTCTATATTCTTGAATGTTTTACTTAAATTGCATGAAATGTTATTTTACAAAAAATGTCCCTTTTCTCATTTTTTGCATATGCCATACTTAGTACATTAATTGTACTAAACCCCATACTTTTCAATACTCTATAAATATAGGTTGAAGACTTTTTGGAAGATTCAAAGGCAAAGCTGGGGAAATTCACTGTCTCAAGAATTGGTATGTCCTCGTATATTTGAGGACATAGTCTATTGTTTCCTAGTTCTATTATAAAGACTTATTATGTATTTGATTTCAATGTAAAGGACCATGACCCTAAGATATTATATGTCGTGTCTTAAGTTTGGCTTGTGACGATTGTATTTCTTAAGTATTTATGAAAGGTTTCCTTTTTATTAAAATTATTCGTGAAAAGTTTTAATTCCTCACTACTTTTCATGTCTTATGTAATGAATGCTAGTTGAAGGGCTTGTACAAGACCCCAAAAGGGTCAAGTACGCCCGGTCACGAAATGAGGTTACTCCTGACTTCTAGGGGGTACTTTTGGGTCGTGACAACCTTATTGATTGAAGACCCATGAGAAACTTGAGAAGAAACCATGAAAATCCAGCGCCTAGCTTGAACTTGAGTTTTCCCTCCAATGGAGGTTTGAGAGAATTTGGAAGAGAAGAGAGATTTGGGATTTTAATTTCTTAATGGGTGTTAGGGTTTTGGCTTGGGAAAGAGTTAAATAAGTCAAAAAAAGATAGTTTATAACCGTCTCCCCAAGTTACCAAAACACCTCATACTTATTGGGACTTTTAGACATGTCAAAATTGACTTTAAAACGACACAACCGGATCTATGAAGTGGCTGCGCGCCGCGGAGACATTCTCTGATTTTGCCCCAAAATAATATTTGAGGCATTAATCCTCGTGTAGGGCGCGTGTTGCACAGGCACACCCAGTGCCAGGAGCGCGATGCGAGGCTGGTCCCCAACTCTTGCTGCTGCACGCTGCCTTGGGCAGCCTCCTTGTCCAACGTTTTGGTCCTCCTTGGGGGCCCTTAGGGTGGTCCTCGGGGAGTCTTACCCGAATGCTTGGACCCTTAACATTTCTATTAAGATTCTAGGGTCACCTCTACTGTTTTTGGACATCAAACAACACACGTAACCCATCAAAACACTCTAAGCACACTCAAGTACGTCAAAGGGCTAACTTTCGGACGTGTTGGACGTTCTTGGCGTTTGACCTCCAAATAACTTCAAATCAAGTATACATACTATAAAACACTTAATGAACATATTTTAAACCTTTTTAGGCACATGAGGTTTTAAGCACCTTAATTCATTTTCGGGCCTTACAGAACACCTCAAGTAGATGGATCTACTAAGATATTCTTAAAAAGCAATAAGAAATCATCTAAAAGGTATGACCCTTTATCCATGTTGGCGTACCAGGTTTATGAGGACTTTGAGTTGTCTGAACTCGACCCCAATATCGTTGCTTAATACCACTCCCAATAATATATATGTATGCTCATATGTTTAAGAACATATCTCTTAGAAGAGATAACTACTCTTAAAATATCTTTTTAACTCATAATTCATTTATAAACAAAATCTGATTCTCTGGAACTCTTTTAAGCAACTCCGTCTTCAACTTTGTGGGTTTCAAATGTATTATTGTATCCCGTATACCTGGAAGACTTACCTTCTTTACATTTTCGCTACATTTGTGGACAAAGGGTGAACGAATATCCCTAAGCTCTTCTAACGCTTGGGCATTCTTGTCAATTGAACTGCTAAGAGAAGCCCATTTCTGCTCCAAATCAGCAGCAATCTTTGGACTAACTACACAAAGAGTGTTGTATAGCTCTTTAATGTAATTCTGGAATGGAGTTTGAGAAAGAAGTACACGCTTCTCTATTTCAACCTTCTTCAGTGCTTTCCACACAAGGTTGTTCTCATTCCGAGCAGGGTGCCCCTCTTTACAGACCACCAGACTAGGAAACTTTAGGAGTATTTCTCTAAGCTCTTTGTTATAACCCTCTCCATCTTCTCATGTGAGAATCCTGAACAAGTCGTACCTAATTCCCAAAACACTCTTACTTTTTGTCTAGGATTTCAGCTTCGCCATCTGTACAAGGTGTGGATTTTTATCGTAGCACCGGATAAACAGTGAAAGACACCAACAGTACCTTCATCTTCCTTTAAAACGAAGTTCTTGTAGTTCAAGTTGTGGAAGGGAATATACACAATCCATTTCTGGAACTCCGTTTCCCAGTTAAGATGTCCCATCATCCCAGAGTATGCAAAATTATTAAATTTGAATTATGTCTATATCTCTCACCAACTTTTGAAGGGCAAGGGGGGTAAATATATTCCTTTTGTATTATTGTTATACTTATATTGATTTTGTGATTGTTATTTGTAGTTTATATGAACTTCAAGTACAATTTATTTGATGGAGCTATGACTACAGGCTGACACTTTGGGAATAACTTAAGATATGACTGAAGAAACACTATCTGATTCGTGTTTTTCCGGTGCCAGGTGGGTGTGAGATAATGCATCATCCCCTACTCTTAGATAGGGGCTCTCTCAGCCTTTAGAATGTTATAACTCAAGCAATGTGTTTCCACATAAACTCGATCCTCAACATTGATGAGGATTCATTGACGCTTTAACATTTGGGGAAAATAAATCCCACACTGTTCCTCTTCTTCATAAATAGCCGAATCTTGGTCTGCAGAAGAATCAGAAGCTCTGAACGTTAATGGCGAATCTCGAAGATATTTTCTTAATGTCTTTGTCGATGTCTTCTAGCCTGCAAATGACACATAAGTATATGATTTTAAGAGTGAACAAAATCTAAACTAAAGAGGAAAAAACTATCATACATTTAGATTATTTTTTTTAAAAAAAATTGCTCGACAGAACAATACTCGTATACATACAAAATAAGTGGAAATGTACTTCATTTCCAAAATCACATGTGAACAAACTAAACGGATGTGTCCAATTTGTTCATCTAGCTTAAGCTTGTGGTTCGCCATCTAACTGTAACACCCCGTAGCCAAAATAGACCAAAAATTAGTTTTTCAGAAAAATCTGCAGGTGCTATAAACAGTGGCATCGACGGACCGTAGCCTGACCCACGTTCCATCCTGCACAACCGTCGATGGGATCAGAAACTCCCAAAAATTTCAGCCTAGAAAAATTGGTTAAGTCTTGGACGACGGACGGGCTTACGGTCCGTAGGTCAAACGCCGGTCCGTAGTCTGTGACCGTCGATCAAGACTCCCTTCAACCACTCTCTGACAAGAGCTATAGAGGACCAGCATGGTTCGTAGGTAGACCTACGGTACGTAGGTATGACCGTAGGTTGAAAATTTGCAGTCATTTAAGGGGAAATGCAGTTGGGTAAACTTAAAATGATGATAACTCTTAGCACAAAATGAATTATGTCTCCCATGACCTACCCACAGATATATAATTGAATTATCTTTCCATATCCACCGACCTTGCTAACATCAGACCTCCGAGTAAAAAGTTATGCCCATTTTAGTAAAGGACTATCGAACATGCCCTCTCGACTAACCCAACAGCGGGGCGTCAGGCGCACGACGGACCGTCACTCCTAGCCGTAGTGAGGCCCGACAACAACCTTCCCAAAGGTCTTTTTGACCTTTCCCACTCCGTTTAAACCTTAAATCATCAGATTTTAGTCAGTTTAAGCCTAGAAACATAATAAAAACATATCCAAGTCAAATCATTAAATCAAAACTTAGAAAATTAGAAGCAAGAGAGGAGAAAAAAGCTCAAGAACCCTAGTTCAAGAACGCCACAAGCTCCAATAGTTCCAGCCCCAAAACTTAAGTATTTTTCCGTGGATTTCATCACCAGGTATGTGGGATTTCACTAGTGGGTTCCTTTCACCCATTGGGTCCTTAGTTTCAGTTAGTTCTTGATTCTCTTATGATGATTAAACCTAGAGTTTCTAGAACTTTGATATAACTTCATGAATTTATTAAATATATGTTCCAAATCAGATTATAATGTTATTACTCAGATTATCGCATGAATTTCAGAACCCTAGCTTTGTATTTCTTTAGTTCTTGAATTACACATGCTAGGTCATATATTTCAGACACTTCAGATATACATGCCTCAGTTATAAATGCATAATTACCAAATTAATTGTTGCATTCTCAGTTTGCATGTTTAGTTTTGAGCTATTCAGTATTTAAAGAAATTCAGATATAATCAGTTAATTTAAAGAATTCATTGGGAGTAGCATTATACCGAGTTGGACTAGGGTTTAGCGTACCCAATAGTCCCTGAACTACTAGCCGAGTAGGTTGTAAGTCCCCTCTATGGTCAATCAGTTTAGTGATCACGCTAGCATGCCTTTATACCTTTGGAAGGGTATATTGGCTCCTCTCAATGGGGCGTATACATCGGACTCCACATTTAGCTCATGTGGTTTTATTATCGGTTATTAGTAGCTCCCACAGTTCAGTCAGACTCTCTGCATTGACCATTTATCAGTATATTCAGTATTCAGTTTCAGCATGTTATAAATTGGTCATTGCATCCAGTTAGCTCAGAAATCAGCACATCACGTTCAGATTATTATACTTGTTTTTGTGCTTGTTTACTTATGTTTTATTTCAGCTTTACTCTATCCTACATGCTCAGTACCTTTCAAGTACTGACGCATACGTGCGCTACATCTTCTCGTGATGTAGGTTCACGTTCTCAGCATCCAGATCACTCATAGATCGATTTCCCGATCTCCAGTTCAGCAGATTCAGTGGTGAGTCCTCATTCTCCGAGGACAACAGTCATGAGTTTCATTTAAGTCTTTAGTCATTTAGTTTCAGTTTTTTCTAGATTTAGCTGGGGCTTGTTTTAGTATGTCCAGTCTATTTTTAGACATAGTTAGATTCAGCTTAGTATTGAGTTAATATTTTTTTTTATTAAACTCATTATTTTCAAATATCTCAGTTATAGAATATGGGTATTCCCCATCTTTTCATTTTAAGTATGATTTAGCTTCCGCAACAGTTTATTATCTTTAGTATGCTCATGATCATGCCAACAAGTGTTAGCTTGGGATCACTTGTGGTCCTAGGTTCCGTGTCCGCGTCTCGGGGGTAGCTCGGGGCGTGACACTGACAGTCACTTAATGTTTCACATTGCATCTGCAAAACAGGTGAAGAATTTGAAAGGCTTATTAGTTCTTCCAACAAACACATCTCCATTTCAGCAATATGATCTTCAATTTCCTTTTCCCATTCTTCTTTCTCAGCGAGAATGGGTTCCTCGTCTTCAAATCGGAATACTAAAAAAAGGTTTTCTTTGACATAAACAGTTCCTTCTCTTCTGGAGAAATGACTTCATTACGATCATCGCACTCCTCTTTATATGAGGATTTACACTCCTCGTAATCAGACCCCTCCTCATCTGACTCCTCATCATCAAATTCCTCCTCATTCTTACTCTTAGACTTGTCCATATAGCGTGGCCGAAGAAAATCTGTTTGGCCTTTGTTGTGGTTTTCACTCTCAGCAGGCTCCACCATTTTTCTTTTCCTTCCAACAACTTCACAATCCTCTTCAGACTCCCCCTAATCGCTAAGAAGAATCATACCTTTATTGTTAAGTGGAGGACTTGCCAATGGGCTATCCATAAAGAGCCATTTATCATTAGTCCCATCGTTCACCCATGTTTTACACCCATATTCACAAGCTGTGTATCCCGTTTTGGTAATGGGAACTTACACTTTCGACAAAACCATCTTGAACCAGAGCCATCATCCCCTGAATCCATAAATATGCACCAGAGTCAAATCACATAACCATTAGCATACTAAAATTTTTGTGGAAGTCTTATTACAAGAATAGTGTGAAACACTAACGTGACTAAAATATTGTACTTCTAAACGCATTACAAAGAATAATAACATGTAGGAGTGACAAAGAGCGAGTTGAGTCGATCAAAAAACGAGAAACCCATTTCTGCTCCAAATCTGCAGCAAACTTTGGACAAACTATGCTCAGAGTGTTGTAAAATTCTTTAATATTATTCAGGAACGGATTTCCAGACTAAAGTATTCGCTTCTTTGTTTCAACCTTTTTCAGTGCTTTCCACACACGGCTGTTCTCATTCCGGGCAGTGTGCCCTTCTTCAAGGACCAGAACACCAGGTAATTTTAGAAGTATTTCTCGTATCACTTTGGAATTAACGTCCACATCTTCTACCGTGAGATTCCTAAACAAGTCATAACTTATTCCCAAAACACTATTACTTCCATCCCAGGATTTCAGCTTCAACAAACGTATAGGTTGTGTGTCTTTTCTTCCTGCATCGGATAAATATCCAAAGACACGAACTGTAGCTTCTTCTTCTTGGGAGGAGAAATTTTTAGTGTTCAAATTGTAGAAGGGAATTTTGACCTCCCATTTATGGAACTCGGTTTTCCAGTTAAGAAGCAAACTTGATGGAGCTATGATTACAGGCGACTCTTCGGATAAATCTTTTAAAGTGACTGAAGAAACACTATGTTGAGTCGGGTTTTCCCAGTTCCTGGTGGGTGTGAGATAATGCATCCTCCCCTACTCTTAGATAGGGGCTCTCTCAGCCTCTGAAATTTTATAGCTCCAGCAATGTGTTTCCACATAAACTCGAATCCTCCACATTGATGAGGATACATTGCCACTTTAATATTTGGGGAAACTAAATCCCACACTGTTCCTCTTCTTCATAAATAGCTGAATATTGGTCTACAGAAGAATGAGAAGCTTTGAAGATTGATAGCGACTCTCGGAGATATTTTCTTCTATGCCTTTTTTGAGGTCTTCTAGCCTGCAAATGACACATAAGTTCATGATTTTAAGAGTGAACAAAATATAAACTAAAGAGAAACAAAACTATCATACATTTAGATTATTTTTTTTAAAAAAAATTGCTCGACAGAATAAAACTCGTATACTTATAAAATCAGGGAAGATGTACTTCCTTTCCAAAATCATATGTGAACAAACTGAACAGATGTGTCAAATTTGTTCATCTAGCTTAAGCTTGTGGTTCCCCATTTAACAATCACTTAATTTTTCACTTTGCATCTGCAAAATAGGTGAAGAATTTGTAAGGCTTATTCGTTCTTCCAACAAACACATCTCCATTTCAGCAAAATGATCTTCAATTTCCTTTTCCCATTCTTCTTTCTCAGGGAGAATGGGTTCCTCGTCATCAAATTGGAATACTAAAGAAAGTGTTTCTTTGACAGAAATATGTTCCTTCTCTTCTGGAGAAATGACTTCATTACGATCATAGCACTCTTCTTTTTACGAGCATTTACACTCCTCTTAATCAGACCCCTCCTCACCCGACTTCTCATCATTAGATTCCTCCTCATTCTTACTCTTAGACTTGTCCATATAGTGTGGCCGAAGAAAATATGTTTGGCCTTTGTTGTTGTTTTCACTCTCAGCAAGCTCCACCATTCTTCTTTTCCTTCCAACAACTTCATAGTCCTCTTCAGACTCCCCCTCATCGCTAAGAAGAATCAGACCTTTATTGTTAAGTGGAAGACTTGCCAATGGGCTATCCACAACGAGCCATTTCTCATTAGTCCCATCGTTCACCCATGTTTTACACCCACATTCACAAGCTGTGTATCCCGTTTTGGTAATGGGACGCTTACACTTTTGACAAAACCATCTTGAACCAGAGCCATCATCCCCTGAATCCATAAATATGCACCTGAGTCAATTCACATAACCATTAGAATACTAAAATTTTTGAGGAAGTCTTATTAAAAGAATAGTGTGAAACACTAATGTGACTAAAAATGTTGTAATTCTAAATGCATTACAAAGAATAATAACGTGTAGGAGTGACAAAGAGCGAGCTGAGTCGATCAAAAGACGAGTTAAACAAAAATGGATGTAATATTCGACTCATTTTTAAATTGATAAAAATGAGTTACCCAATGGATAATATGGATAGTCATATTATAGTGCAGATCTTATTAAAAGTTTTAAATACAAAATACTTTTAGAGTGTTTTTTATCAGCCCACACCCCCTACCAGCTCCTATCCCAAAAAAAATGTAAAAGAAATTGTTTGATTTTTTATATTAAATATTTAATTCTTGGGTATAGAAAAATAAATGTTTGAATTATTTTTCATTTGGGTTAGATCTTCAGGGGTAAAATTAATGGGTGATCTAATTTATTAAAGTTAGACAATTAATAATTTTTGGATTTTTTAATTTAGTAAAATAAATTTGTTAACGGATATGGTAGGTAGAAATTCATTTCGTATTCAGTTTGATTGTATCCTTTAATATTATTAATTTAACATACTGAACGTTGATATTTTAAAATATATATTTTGTACTCATATGAATTTTATCGATTTTACGAAAATTTATATTCATTTAACATTTCTTCAGTTTAGCTTATCACATGAAAATATATTTGATCTCCTTTTCAAAACACCATATAGTTGTAAAAAAAACAAAAAAAATCAAAAAATTGATAAAAACCGAAAGAACCGACCAAAACCAACAAAAACCGACTTTGCGTGGTTTGATTTGGCTTTTAGATTTAATAAACTGACATAATTGATTTAGATTTTTTTTTAATGAAAAATCGAACCGACTTATGTACACCCCTAGTTAGGACTAACATAAATGAATTGCAAATACCTCATTTAGCATAAATGACATACCTCAATTGATAGTGTTGATTATTGCCTTCATGATCCAACTTCCTTTCTCTATTACATCAACTGAAAAAGACGTTTGGGGGTGTGAACGCAAATTCGAGTGATGGCTACAAGGGAGAAATCAAAAGGAAATTGTACTCGACCGGTGGTGGGGGTGGGGGATTTATCTGCTATCTTGTATGATTGATTAGCAGGGTATCTAGGAGGCAATAGTTTACGTTGTGGCGCTCTCGCTAATTTACAATACGAAAAAACCCTAAGTGTTCTCTTTTAACATGGCCCGAATTTGGGCCGGAGCAAATTGGGTTTCTTGTATAGGGCTTATAATTTTGAGACCCATTGATAGAGCTGTCAAAATAGGTTTTGCCCGTTATGCCGGCCCAACCCAACCTTTAAATTAAGTGGGGTTGAACCTAATTTTTTTGGCCTATTTAGGAATGAGGCTTTTTAGTCCAGCCTCATTTGTCCTGCTAGCCTTTGGTCCCAACCCGCAGCCTCTAATGTTATCCTGTAAGCTATGAATATTTAAAATATTTTTTATAGACATATTTTTAGTAGTGATTTATTTGTAAAGTTTTTATATATAGATATTTTAAAAAAATAAAAAATCAAATCTTTTAAACTAGCTAGCTTTTTGTTGGAGGAATGTCGGAATTTTCAATATTTTCCCGCTAAATCTTATGTTGACTATTATGTATTTTTGCAAGTATTCACTGAAGTGAGTGATTTATAAATGTATTTTGTAGTATTCACCGAAGTGTGTGATTCATAAATAAAAATTTGTATATAAATGATGACGTGTTCATAGACATTAACATTCTATACTCTTAGATATTCTTTCTAAGATAGTAATATTTTTCATTCTTTTATTGAAGGGTCAACTCATCCCAACTCGTGGCCCGCTTAGGGCTCGGTTGGGATGCTATTCTATAGACCCTTTAATTAAAAGGGTCATCTCGTCTCAACCAATTTAACTTTCTAGCCAATTAGGGTTGCGTTGGGACAATCCATTTTGATAGTTCTACCCATTGACCAATCTAGGTAACTTTCACATATAGCAAACATAAATATCATATTTGTATGTTACAACTATAGTTTGCATAATTGCGCTCCATAGAAAATTTTATGTTGCTATGGAGTTTGTAATTTGTATAATTCGCTATAAATATACGAATGACTATAAATATATATATTTCACTATGCATATATGAGTGGCTATTAAGATTTATATTTCAGTATATGTATAAAAATATGGTTATTCATATGTATATTTTGGTAACACATACGAAAAATTGTATATTTGCATTTGTGTACAGTGTGAAAAAGAGAAAGACAAAAGAAAAATGGGCAGGGGAGGATCTTTATTTGTAATATTTTAAGTGAATAGGATAAAATATATGTATTTATATTTGTATATACAATTTTTCTTTCGCTTTATACAAACAGAAACACAATTTATACATTTGTGTTTGTATAAAGTGAGAGGTGAATAAGAGTGGCGAGCGAAATCCAGGAGAGTGGCGAGCGGCGAGCGAGATCTGGAGAGGGGAGAGAGGGGAGGGAGATATATATATATATATATATATATGTATATGTACATACATACATATATATACACACACATATATATATATATGTATGTATATGTATATATATATATACACACATACATATACATACATATATATACATATATATATATGTACATATATATATATATATATATACACAGTTCCCAACAAGAACGAGAGTGGCGAGTGAGATTCATCAGGGAGAGAGGCGAAATAGCACGAATTTTCTACGAAGTATAATCAAATCAAACTATGGTTATAACATTTAACTTTAATTAATAGTTTGTTAGTATATACATTTTTCCCTATTTGATGATTGGTCATAATACATTTTTTTTCATGTACTCTTGTGCCTAGACTTTTATCTTCTCACAATAGGCTCAAATCATGAGCGTTTCTCAACTGGCGGTGGCGGAATTAGAAAATTTATCAAGAGTGTCAAAAATAATTTTTTTCTGTAAGCGAAGTGAATGTTGTTTTGTTTAGCCTAATGATTCTGCCATGGACAATCCCAAAATTCTATCATAAACATATTTTTTCTTCTCATTGATTTTATAACAGGTAACTAATTTGAAAATGTCATTATGCCATTATTTTAGCAAATATAATACATCTTAATATTATTAATTTATTATCCTTTTATTTTTCAAATCAGTTACCTAGTTTGACTCTATTATCGATTAAAAGTAGAAAAAGAACTCACATTCTAATATTCTCTCTAGATTTCTACCTCAAATCTCTCCCCCCCCCCTCTCTCTCTCTCTCTACTGTTCCATCACTGTATCTTACGATTTTTAATTTGATATTTTTATTGATGCTTTTCTTCTATGAGGTTGATCACACTATAGGTGCTCGTGAATATATTACCTCTTCACTATTGAACGGAACATCTTTTGTGCTTAGTGGGAAGAAAGATTTTTCCTATCAAAATGGAGTATGCAATATGCATAAGTTATTTTTCTCATTTTGTATTTTCAATATCACTTTGTATACTAGATAATATGTATTTATATTTGATTTTGTATTCATTTTCAATTCCAAAGTAACCAAAATACCGTTTATTTACCCTATTCATTGTATAGGTATTCATTCTAATTACATTAGCACTACAACAAAAACAACTTTTAGCGGCATTAAATATTGACATTAATAAAGAATTCTAAAGACTTTAGTGGCATTAGTTAAGTATCATTAGGACCAATGTCGCTACAGGATTTAGGGACATATACAAAGAGTGATAATTTCTGTTAAAAATACATATTTAGAGACAATTAATGATCATTTGTATTGTAGTGTAGTAAAATAGATTTTGTATTTTATTAGGCTCATTTTGTATTTTCAATATCAATTGGTATACCTTGTAGTTTGTATTTAGATTTGAATTTGTATTTGTCCTAATGGTATACGATCAGGTTTTTAATTAGATCATATTATTTTATATTTTATGCACCATTATACAAAAAACAATATAAAAACTAGAACAAATACAATACAAATACAAACAATGTACATATTGGAATGAATACAACATAGGAAAGGAAGCAAGATTTTGAAGAGAAAAATAAATACACAGTGAAAAAAATATACGAATACAAATATGTTTCTTAAATAACTATGTATTTATTTGACATACATATTGAAATGAATACAAACTAATAAAGAAATTCAAGTTTCATTATACAAAATACAACATGAAAACTGGAATGAATACAAATACAAAAAATGCAAATGGTATACATATTGGAATGAATACGATTTAACCAAGGACACAAAATATTGAAAAATAAAACAAATAAATTGTGAAAAATTATGTCAAATAACAGATAATACTATAGGTGTTAAAATTTCTAAATTAAAAAAATTAAATTTAATAGATAAGACTATAACGTATCATCATAAATTTTCATAACAATAATTAGTGAAAATTGTATATCGAATTTTCTTAGAACAATGGTGAAATGTGTGTTTTTAAGAACATGTTGAAAGAAGAATAAAGAGATGGAAGTTGGTGCATTTTGATAAATCGTAACTATGAGACTTTTAAGCATTTGTTCCTTATTTAAAAAAATCCCCCCCCCCTTAAATTCCTCCAATTTGTTATATAAAATTGTATTTTTTTAAATAAATAAAAATAATAATAACATAAATAAAATACATGACAAACTAAAATTTTGACATTTTTACTAAATATTGAAAGTGGTTCTAATGAGCCATCTTAAATGTTAAATATTGACATTTTCAAAAAATTTCCTAGAAAAAATCAACCGACTCTAAAAAAATCTATCAACATAAATTGAGACATGAAAATAACATATATAATTACAATATTACATTAAAAAGGTACTATAAATTACAAGTTGTATGATTGATTTAGCGGGGTACGCTGCGACGCTCTTGCTAATTTACAATACGAAAAAAACACCTCGCTGTTCTCTTTCAACATGGGCTTGAATTTGGGGCAGACCAAATTGGGTTTCTTGTGTTGGGCTTCTCATTGTGAGACCCCATTGATAGAGCTGTCAAAATGGGCTTGGCCCGCTAGGCCGGCCAAACCCAATCCTTGAATTAAGTGGAGTAAAGTCTAAATTTTATCATCCATTTAGGAACGAGACTTTTTTAGCCCAGCCTCATTTGGCCCGCTAGCCTCGTAGGCCCAACCCGCAATTCTCAAATGCCAGCCCATAGGCTGTGTATATTTAAAATATTTTTTATATATATATTTTTAGTAGTGATTTATTTGTAAAGTTTTTATCAATATATCCTATATCATATATCATCATATATATTATTATAAGTGGGAAGATTTTAAGTTTGAAGTTAGATTACGAAAATGCCCTTCACCAATATATTAAATTAAAAAATCTTTACTAATTTTTAAAATTAAATCAATAATGACAATTAAACTAGACCAAATACAGGATTAGATGTTACAACTTATCATTTTCCATTTCTTAATGAATTTGATTGTTAAATTTTTTTATCTTCTACCATTAAACACATTCATGCACAAACCTTTCATGTACTTAATTTATCCCTTTATAAATTGGATAAAAAATATTAATCCACCACACTTTGTTTTCATCATCTAATAGTTCTTCTGTAAATAGTATTTTTTATTGGTCACTATTTTTCTTATTGATTTGTGCCTTCGTTCATTTTTTATTTTCATGGTTGTTGGAGAAACACATAATCTAATAGTTCTTGTATATTTTTTTATTGGTCACTATTTTTCTTATTGGTTTGTGTCCTTCATTCATCTTTTTATTTTTAATTATTGTTGGAGTATTTATATCCCAAGAAATTTCAGCCTTGGGGCTTAGTTCTAGCCTTACAAGTTGCTCATCATTCACCAAAAAAGATGTTGATATTTAAGTTATAGGCAAAAAGTAAACACTAAACAAAGTTTATTTTATATGCACAAAAAGACATATAGGAGTACGTCAGCCAATGTCGAGCAATTTTATATCTTGGACCTATATAAATTATAACAGTAACAGAGGTTAAACGTGCAAGGCACATTTCAAGAACTAGTATTATTATAAGTGGGAATCACCAAGTTAAAAGTTGAATTACGAAAATGTCCTTGTAAAATATAATATTTATGGACAAAAATATAAATACACATTAATTATATAATATTACATTCAACATTATTATGTGTTTATGGACAAAATCTAAATACACACTCTTAAAAGTTAAGGACTTTTATTTGTTAATTTTTAATTTTTTTAAAAAAATTTCCTATTATTTTGCTTTATCTTGTTTGTTTAAATACCCAAAGACTTACAACTTAACAAATGCATCACATATGAATGCCAAAAGTTACTAACAAAATAAAACTGAACCCACAATCAATTTCTACAAACCTTATGGAAGAAATCTAAAAGTTTCCAACAATTGTTACTATTTTTCTATTGATTTATAAAAGATTTTTTTCTCTACAACTTACATATATTAATTTTCATTAGTTTTTCTTTTTTTTCATATTCCTTCACTATTCATATTTTCTTCTCATTACAATTATAAAAGCTAGGTAGGCTAACGTGTCTTGATTGCAGAAGAAGATTCACGAGAGCTTTAACAATAATTTGGTAAGAAGAGTGATACAACATCAAATACAAAATTGTTCTCATAATTCGAGTAGGAAATGTAAAAATCTCAATTTGTGTGATATTTTTCATTTCTTGAAATTAAATTGAATTATACAACCTTGATCAATATTTAAGAAAACTTACAATTTATAATACTTTTCGTATATTTTTGGACTATCTCTGTATTTCTTTATAGTATTGACTATCTCTGTATTAATTTATAGTATAGGACGTGTTGATTTACTTACTTAGTAATATATTATTTCACATCATAGTTCATCGATATTCAAAGAAAAAAAATATACTGAAGTCTATGTTGCATTTTTAAGGTTAAACCTCATTGGTGTTCCAATAAAAAAACACATAGTAACATCAAAACATATTGTGAAATGATTATATAGTGCCATATAAATGAAACAAAAACATTAGTAGTTAGAGAATATATATTTACTTATTGATTCAGAATCTACTACCCCTTATTTAATGTTATATATAATAGATGCGAAATTTGTTAAGCTTCATTTTCAATCATCATTCCAAAACAGTTTTCATAATAATATTTTGAAAGATCAAGGGATAATGTTACATTTGAACAATAGAGAGAACATGTATAACCAATCAGAGGGAAAAGATTGATTCTTTAACAATTATTTTAAGGACCAAACGAAGCACGATCAAGTTCCCGCGTGATAGATAACATAAGTATTAATAGAGGAGGTATGTGGTTCAATTAAATCCTATTGATTGTCAACCCTTTTGATTTCCTTTGGTTATCAATTAGTATTAGTGATGAATTTATGTTAAATTACTATATAAATTAACATTGAGAATATTTGTAATCCTCACCCGTCATTGGATGAAATAATAAAGGATAACTACAATGAATTATGTATATAAAAATTTATTTCGACAGTAAAATCAGAGCCACATAATCATTTTAGTATATTCATTTTTCTCATACTAATATATCACATTCTGGGCCTAATAACATAAAAATATAACTTAATATTTCAATCACCCAATCAAGTCGTGTTGTTCATCGAATGTCTAATCATTTGGCATACAATAAGGGAGTTATATGAATAGGTTGATAGTTCATCTGTTTCAGATTGTATTTTTTGTTGAATAGTTTGTGTTACTCATTTCAATGTGATTTTGACATACTTATTTTGTATATAGTGTTTTTAGGAGACTCACGTGTGAAGCACGTGTCCAAGACTAGTATTTCAAAAAAATAAAAAATCACATCTTCTAAACTAGCTAGTTTTTTGTGGGAGGAATGCTCTTGACTATTATGTATTTTTGTAAGTATTGATTGAAGTGTGTGATTCATAAATGTACTTTTGTAAGTATTCACCGAAGTTTGTGATTCATATATGAAAATTTATGTGTATTGATGCCGTGTTCATAGACGTCAATATTCGATACTCTTAGATACTCCTAGAGAGTAATATTGTTCATTTTTTATTGAAGGGACAACACGTCCCAACCCGCGACCCGCTTAGATCTCGGTTGAGCTGATTTTTTATACGACTTTTAGTTAAAAGGGTCAGCCCATCCCAACCAATTTAACTCTCTAGCCCATTAGGGTTGGGTTGGTCTAACCCATTTTGACAGCTCTACCATTGACATGCCTAGATAACTTTCACATATAGCAAACATAAAAATCATATTTATATGTTATAGTTATAGTTTGTATAATTGTGCTCCACAACAAATTTTATATTTGCTATGGAGTTTATGATTTGTCTAATTCGCTATATATATACGAATGACTATAAATATGTATATTTCGCTATACATATACGAATGACTATGTATAATTCGCTACACATCTACGAATGACTATAAATATGTATATTTTGGTATACATATATGAATCACTGTTAATATGTATATTTCAGTATATGGTTATTAATATGTATGTTTCACATGAGTATAAAACTAAAGATAATGTAAACTTAAGAAATGTTTGATGAATAGAATTTTTCGTAAAGACGGTGAAATTCACATGAGTACAATTTTATTTTATTTTTGAAATATCAACGTTCATTATGTTAAATAAATATGACTAAAGGATACAATCAAACTGAATATAAAATGAGATATTTACAAAGTAAATTGTTAACTTTGGAAAGGAGCCGTTTTGTGAACGAGCAGAAACTTCTTGATTGGGTAAAACAATTTCCTGCTGATAGTAGAAGATTTAGCATGATAATTGACTCAAGGTTTTGAAACGACTTCTCACTTATTGCTGCGAAGAGAATTGCTAAACTGGCTGATGCTTAAACAAGAAGGCCAAAGAGCGGCCAAAATTGAGCGAAGTGGTTGAGTTACTGACAAAGGCAGTACAAGAATCACAAGAAATAACTTCTATTGAAGCTACTAGTGCAGGTGCATCTAAGCCTACACAGCTTCCTTTACCTAAACAACTCAAAAAGAAGATCATCTCCGAAACTGCACGACAAATGATCCCCTTAGCTCAGGCAAGTCTACTCAAATATGGTCTATACAACTTACTCAAAATAAGCTAATGTTGTATAACTTTCTTTACTTGCTATTTCATGCTTGAAGACTCCACATATCGCGGGATCAAACTTATTTCAGCTTCTAAATTGAGACTCTTATGCACGAAAAAAGTGTTTATATATAAGTTACACAAAAACAGAGGGGGGCATATACCTAACCTCTGGCAAAAATAGAAAGTGGAAACTAGAACATCAAAAAAGGGAAGGCAAATGACTTATAAAACCTTCCACAAATGACTGATCTTCAGACTCTTTACGGCTCTCAATCTCAATACTAGTTGGGGTTTAGTTCAAACTATCTTGACTCCGAAGGAGAAGATTCGCTAGTTTATTTTCCCGGAGCCGAATATAGAGCATTGGAATAGAATCCCTGCTTTTATTTGATTGACCAGATGGGATTGCAACTACGTCAAGAATTCCCGAAAACAGAGGTCAAGCAAAATACAAGATTTGTTATCACCATTGATTCCAACTACAGATCGTATTTTTCGTATCAAGGTCGATGACACCATTCTATTGCATAGAGTGCTGCAATTGCTTCTGCCTGATTGTTGCTTTTACATTGTGTTGGGACTGAGAAAGCGATAATGAGATGATCAATGTCGTTCTGAGAACCCCTCCAACGTATATGAGTTCTATGACTAGGGTATTTGGACATGCGATTTCATCTTGTAATTTGAATTTAGGGATGAAATTAATATTTGAACATGCAATTTCATCTTTATCGAAATTCCAAATTCTCAAAAAAGTTTGATTTGAGAATTTCATATATAAAAATTGACACGTGAGTTTATACTTGTAAAAAAAACAACAATTATTTATCTAGCTAGATATATATTTTTTCGAGAATACTATATGAGTGATGAAATATTCATGAAATATAAACATGATGATATAATTCTACTGATTTGACTAACAAACGCCTCAACAAATATAGCAGACTACAATTCATGTTCGATTTTTTATTATTGAACTAAATTTGCTTGATAAATGCTAATATGTTTTTTTAAAGAATAACTTTGTGATGATGTATTGTACTTTTGTTATGAACTTTTTTTTTTCTGGTATGGACTTTTGCTTTTTTGGAAAGATTGTATAAAGAATTGAGACATGTTTGATAGTTTTCATCTCACAACCTGTGATTTTTTAAAAACAAATCGAAATTGCATGTTTAAACAAAAATTCAACTTCAACTTATATTGATTTCGTATCACATGACCAAACGGACCCTTAGTATTTTATAATGGGTGAAACTAGATAAATGTCAAATAAATACACATTAATTACAAATAAATACCCCTTACATTGATGCCCCCAAAATAATTACAATAGATGCCCCAAGTTATAATTTCTTGTAACTGATATATTTACATATATTATATCGGTATAGTTACGGTTTCTTAATCACACCCTACTCATTGGTAATGATATTGTAAGAGTATATATTACCAAATTATCAATCTTAATGATACGAAGACCTTACCCTGATACAAGAACCAGGTTCTTGTACTTTTGTAACAACACAATAAAACAGAGATTTAATCGTGGAAACCTTCCTAACTCCAGGAAGGGAAAACCACACTGAATTTTTATCTTAATTAAAGTTTTACAGCTCAGTTAATCAATTGAATCTAACTCTAAACTTCTATGCTTTTTAATTAACTATAATCGAAAACTCTTCACTCATCAGGAAGTCAAACTCACTTCTTGTTTACAAAAACTCTTAACTCTTCTTAACTCTAACCACCCAAGAAGTCAAACTCACTTCTTGTTACAAATTACACAACTGCACTCTTACTTTACCCCAAGAAGTCAAACTCACTTCTTGTTACAATTCTCTCAAGGCTATATCCCCAAGAAGTCAAACCCACTTCTTGTTACAAAATATAGGAATTATTACAACTCAATAATAAACCTAGAAAAAAAAAAGACTAATAACCCTAGACTTTAATTGATCAGACTTCAACATTCAATAGTTCAGAGTGGAACATATTTCCGGAACTTGGTCCTTACGTTGCTGTGACGAAAGCCTGCATTTTTTCTCTAGTAAATGCTGCTCTCAAGATGACATATTCCATGAATATGCAATAGCTATCGTTCTGGCTATGCTGGAAAAGTTCTCTCGGTTTTTGTTATTGCAAACACGCTTTTTTCCTTCAACTTCTTGATCCTTTTATAGAGTTTGATTTCTCTTCAACTTCTAAAAGGAAAGGAATTAAAAATCATTTTCCTTCTTGAATTTGTCTATATTTACTTCTTTTCTTATTTGACTTGAATTGTAACTTCTTTATTTCTTTCATTTTTTGACTTGAATTGCTACTTTTTTATTTCTTTCCTTCTGTATTTCTTTTCATATTTGTTTCCTTCTTTATTTCTGCACTTTTTCTTCTTTGCCGCAATACTTTTTCTTCTTTGCCGTACTTTTTCTTATTTGCCGCAATCTCTTATAATTGTACATGTCATCTGCAAATAGAGTACATATACGACAACAAGTAGTGAACCATGCCTTCACTTTATCAATCATCAAAACTACTATATATGTTCTCGTACTTCCCAACAAGAAGAACAAAGAGTTAAATAATAAATATTACCAAATAATATCTCTAACAAAGGATAAAATGAAAAATGATATAGAAAAAAATAAAAAAAAATTGTTACCCAATTGGATAATATGAAAAAGAATAAAAGTAATAAATGATAAAAGAATAAAAGAGAAAATAAAAATAATTAATAAGAAAAGAACAAAAGTAATTTATTTTATTTTCTTAAAAAGGTAAAATATAGAAATTAAGAAAAAATAAATAGAAGATAAACTAACAAAAATAAATAAAGAAACAAAAAATTTATCAAATTATAACTCTAATAAAGGATAAGATGAAATAAAAATAAAAATAAAAATAATAAATGAGAAAGAATAAAATAGAAAATAAAATAATTACTGAGAAAGAATAAAGTATTAATGATAAAATAAAAGTAATAAATAAGAAAAAATAAAAATTATTAATAGTAGGACAAAAGTTTTGGGTCGGGCGAATTGAATATAAATTTTAAAGGGTAACTTTCACATATAGCAAATATAAAATTCATATTTGTATGCTATAGCAAAGTTTACATAATTACGCTCCATAGAAAACATATATATATGTATAGTTCGCTATACATATACAATTGAAGCGAATTTTATAAAATAAAGTGTATAAAACGAGAAAGAAATAGAACTTGTGTAACGACCTGTTTAGTCGTTTTAAGCAGCAGATTTTATTTCTGGAAAAACTGGCTAAGACGACGGATCCCACGACGGACCGTCATGGGCACGACGGACCGTCGAGGGTGTCTCGTTTCAAAACACTTAGAATTCTGAAATTTGGGTACTGAAATCGACTCTCTGAACTTCGTAACGGAATGGCAGGACGGACCGTCGTGGGCACGACGGACCGTCACAGACCCTTTAGTGG
>NC_028644.1:51767394-51789250 GCF_001406875.1 Solanum pennellii
TTTGATCATAGATGTTCTTGTGGTGATGACTTCCAGATTTTGGGGAATAATAGATATTGAATTTTAAAAGTTATTGAATTGGTTTTTATTAATGAGCTTAAGTCTTCCGCATTACTTTCTGTTGATATTAAATTGAAATGTTAAGGTTTAGATTGATTGGTTCGCTCACATAGGAGGGTAAGTGTGGGTGCCAGTCGCGGCTCGGGTTTGGGTCGTGACAACTTGGGCAGAGAATTGTATAAAATGAAGTGTATAAAACGAAGTATATAAAACGACTTGGATAATTATAAGTGTGTAGGACGATATTATATACAATTTGAATTTGTATAAAACGATAAAGTGAGAAAGGCAAAAGAGACTTGGAAAGAGAATATACAATTGAATCGAATTGTATAAAACGAGAAAGAGAGAAATTATCTACAATTAGAATTTGTATAAAAAGAGAAAGAGAAAAAAGACAAAAGAGACTTGGACAGGGCAAGGAAGTACTTTTATTGTATAATTATAAGTGTATAAAATGGAGATATATGTATTTTCATGTGTATATACAATTTTCTCTCGCTTTATACAATTAGAAACATAATTTATACATTTCTATTGTATAAAGCGAGATAGGAAGCGAGCGAGAGGGAGAGAGGGATTGACAAACAGTTTACTATGAAACACAAATAAATCAAACGGTAGCTACTATATTTATTTTGTATTATTAGTTTATCATTCTATACAATTATGCCAATTTTAAAAGGCTAAAGGAAAAATTGGGCCTAAATTTAAAAGAGATTGAAGAGTGATTCGGCCTAAACTAAAGGAGGTATAGGTTGTATTTTATTAAGATTAATATTTTGGGTCAGTGAGTGTAGAGCTGTCAATATGGGCTAACCCACCCCATACGGGCTAACCCATACAGGCTCTGACATTTTACGGGCCAGGTCAGGCTAGCCCATTTTTGGTGTGCGCCAGAAAATGGTCGGCTCAGCCCACAAGTATGTGGGCTACAGGCTTGCCGGTCCAGCCCACTTTTTACAAAATTATATTTTTTATAATTATTAAATTAAATTATAAATTATAATTAAAAATATCATCATAAATATCGACAAAACAATATTACATTATGTTAGGCCTCATTTGTTAACGCTTAATGGGGTTTAAATCATAATCATTCAGATTTGCCTCATTAAGTGTGTTTTTATGAACTGGATCTTAATTATTCAGATTCAGTTCATTAAGTTCGTTTGTTTTATTTTATTATAAGCCTCTTAATGGGTCTGGGTATATTTGAATGAGTCAGATTTGTAACACACCCTTAACACTATTCATACTAAAAAATAAGGCTCCTATCTTAATTCAACTAAATCACAACAACTCATAAAAGTTGTTTTCTTATTTAATTAATATTTAATTACATGCTTGCCATTATAATTTCCTTTATTCATATTAACTTAATAAACATCTTTTACTTTCTTAAATTAATCAATATATTTGAATTGATAAGCACTCCTATGATATAATATTTAGCACGGTTTCAAAAAAAAAGAAAGTATTAGTTATTTGATAGATAACAATAATAAATTTCTATAATAAAATACAATAAAATATTTTCCTAAACTATATATTTACTACTCTATATAAACTATTTTAAATTGCATTATATTAGATTCTCAAAGTATTTGAGTGCAAAAAATAATCATATTAATGATGCAACTTGATGTTGAGTTCTTAAAAGATAAATCATATTACCTTGTTATAATAAAAATGTTCAAAATATTATTTTATATGGAAAAAAAACTATTTTACTAACAAGGTTTTGATAATATTTTATTGATAAAGTTTAATTTTATATTTTCATTCATATATTGAAAACAAACTGTCCCAATAATTTAGTGTTCAGATTCAGAGACAATATTTTAATATTGAGATGTTTATTCATATTTACACATCTAGATCTTAATGCACATCTTAATATTTAAATGTGTATTCATATTCAGACGACTTAATCTTAATGGAAATAAATGAGACCTTAATATCACTACTTGTTAATCAAATTCACAAATAAAATTATCTTTATAATATCTAGGGAAAATGCACAAGTACCCCCTAGACTTTGACCGAAATTCCAAAGGCACACCTTACTAAGGTCGTATTACCCGCTTAACTTATTTATTTTTTTTGTAATTTTGTGTACCTCTTTGGCTTATGTGGCATTCAAATATATCCGACGCGCCTCAATTGCGTTGAATCACATAGAGTGCCACATAAGACAAAAGGTGTATAAAAATATATTAAAAGAAAGTTCAGGGGGTAATAGGACCTTAGTTTAGTTAAGGTGTGTCTCTGGGATTTTGGTCATAGTCTAGGGGGTACTTGTGCATTTTTCTTGATATTAACCTAATTTTTTTTATTTTGGACTCGCTTTATTTTTAAAGTTTAATATTATATTATATACTTTAATTAATTTTCATTGGCCCACGGGATGTCCCTACCGATATATCTCAAGCCCCACAATGAGCAGGCTTATTCAAGCCGGGCTAAAAAGCCCTTTTCTGAAATGGGCTCCAAAAATGATAGTCCATCCCTGTTAAATCCCGGGTTAGGCCAGACTGTCCCAACGGGCCTAGCCCATATTGGCGGCTCTAAGTGAATGTTTACTGAATTAGTTTGTGTTGGACTATAAAATTGTAATTATTTTATGTTTTGTGGCTCATTTATGTAGTTTTCCCATTATAATGTAACATAAATGAATTGCAATTATCTTAGATCGTAAGAAACAACATACCTCAATTAGTTGGGTTGATTTTCTTTCCTTCTTGGTGCAAATCTCTTTCAAAGTTCCAAATTCTATGCGCTAACTCCAAATACTCTTTCGTTACTATCTCTGACTCACTCTTATTTATAATTGATAATTGAACCCTTATTATCCGCTTTTGACGTGAACTCTAATATCGCCTTATTAGGTTGATTTTTTTGTAATAGGCTTTTCATTGCGAGGCTTATTAATCTGCCCAAGTGAGCGTTTCATAGTATATTAAGGGGAACTTTCACATATAGAGACTTAAATATAACCTAAATACTCTGTATAGCTATATTTTGATAATTACAATTCACAGCTACATGTTATATGGAGGAGAGAGGCGAGCAAGACTCGGAGACAGAAGATAGATGCGAGGAGAGGGAAAATAGAGGGAGAAAACTGAATTATACAGATACTACGGTTTATAAAATCAAAGTTTATTACCTACGCAAATACCAAATGTGCAATATTAGCCTTTGTAATTGATTTTGAATTATGACATTTTGGTCACAATAGAATTTCACACTATTGGTCACCCACCCCCGCTATTCTTCATGTACGAACAACATAAACTCGTTTTTATGCAGTAATTCACAAATCACACGAGATATATTAATTGTATTAGGCAAATTTGGTGCAAAGAACATTTCTCAGAAGACGTTGACAAGTGAAATCGTTTTATGGCCTACCACCGTTATTAGGGCTATTCAAAATCAAAATCGACAATCCAAACCAATATTATTGGGTCAATGGTTCAAGTTAATGGCTTAACAGTTCGAGTCTCATTACCATAAGCTTCTAGTCGACTTATCGGTTCGGGTCTCGGTTTGGCCATATTTTTAATTGGGTTCCCCATAATCCGATAAGAAGTTTATTAATTACATTTATATGAGTTAAGGCCTTAGACACGTTTATCCTTTAGGATTTACATTTCAATCTTCAAACTCTTTACAATCATTTTATATAGTTGACACTAGAATTTCACAAAAATATTTCAAAGGTGTGACATCTCTCATTGATTCACCGTCACCACTCCCACACTAGCGAGTTATATTGAATATCATTTTCTAAGTGTCTAAATTGAGATTCTAATGGTTGGTTCTGTTACTTTAAGTCTTTGTTTTTATCTTCTCATTACATTGAGCGATTTAGTGAGATATGCCTGCAATAATGAATATTACAATCTGCAATGAAAAAGTTTTCATTAGTAACAATCTCATGATCATTAGTGGTTTTCATCAGTAGTGATGTAATGGTTTTTCTTTATAGTTAATAATCGTTACTATTTCACTTTTTCTAGGGTTATAAACAAACCTGAAAACTTTCATATCAGTGGTCTATAATCATCGATCTCTTTCTTTTCCCCCCCAAAACCTAATATGAGGGAGGCCATGATGATGTCCATAATTGAAATATTTTTCTTAATCAATCGCCAATTTTTTACTCGAAGTAATTATAATAATTTACATAAATAAGAGCAATGGCGTTCAATTAGAGGATATGAATTAAAACTAAAGTCATTCCCATAACATTAAAAAAATTCACTAATTAAATGAAGTGGAATAAAAAAACCATTTATTATTTATTTATTTCCCCAACATACCATTTTTAAAGAAAGACAAATTTTTTATTGACAATTCATGTGACTCAGTTGGAAGAGTTAACATTCACGCTTTACATTATTGTGATTCGTTTGAAATATTGTATCACAAAATGCATGCACTTTACATATAGTTATGTAACTCACTTTTTGTTTATGTTGTTACTCTCTATATAGTTGTGTCGATGCGTTCAATTCATTCAAATTCATCAATCTCTATAACTCAATCTTTTTACGATCGGGAAGAATTCAAAGCTATCCGTTCTTGATTTTCCAGCAAAAAAAAAGCTTTCAGGTTAGTATTTGTAGATGTAGTTCAGTTTTTGTATATGCTTGTTAATTTGACTGATAATGAAAAGTATATTTTGACTCAGGTGTGGAAGATGGATTCAGGGGCCGAGTATTTTTCAATGAGGAGAACTACACAACAATCTATAAAACATATGGTGGAGATAGTTGAAAAGAGGAATGAGTTGAGTCTTAGTGGAAATTCTACGAATGAAAGGAAAATAAAAAAGATGGAGACTTCTGGAGGTGATGAGAGAAATGTGGAAAACAATGGGAGAAGGAAGTTCAGTCCAGGAACTTCTGAGTACTTCACAAATTAGACTTTAATCGAGTAAGTATTTGATGATGATTCTTCATCAGAGGAGACTGATCCTGATGTTGATATTGTTGCGGAGGAGGAGGAAGAGAAGATGGAGACAGACCTTGATGTTGTTAACGTTGCGGAAGGAATGAGGAGGTGGATACTGAACATGATATTGTTAATGTTGCGGAGGAAAAGGAGGAGGAGAGTTATCCTGATGCTGTTATCGTTACGAAGAAGGAGGTGGTGGAGACTGATCCTGATGTTGATAAAGTTGTGGAGGAGTAAAAGGTGGAGACTGATCCTGATGTTGTTAGCTTTGCGGAGGAGGGGGATGATGATGAGGAGAGTTACCCTGATTTTTGTATCGTTACGGAGGAGGAGGAGGTGAAGAGTGATCCTAACGATGTTAATGTTGCGGAGGAGGAGGAGAAGGTGGAAACTGAACCTGATGTAGCTAACGTAGCGGAGGAGTAGGAAGAGGAGAGTGATTATGATGTTTTTATTATGAGGAGAAGGCGTCTCCAAATTTGAATGTAACTGATGAGGTTGTTTCTTCTAAGTCAAACATGTGTAGCATAGGAGACAAATCCGAAGAGATTAATAATACAACCTCATATTCTAAAGTCAAAATCCAAATCTTCAATAGGCTCTCTTCGAAACAATCCGAAAAAGATTCTTGGAGAGTCTGAGTTTCTGAAGTTTATTGTTATTCAATACAAACGTTGTGAAGAAGATTCAGATTTTTCAATCAATCAACAATAAACTTCATACTCAGACTCTTCAAAAATCTTCTTCGAATTCTTTCGAAAAGCATCCGTTGAAGATTCAAATTCTTATTTAGAATATGAGGTTGTATTCATAAACTCTTTGGGTTTGTCCTCTATTCTGCACATGTTTGACTTGGAAGAAAAAACCTTATCTGTTTCATTCAACATATGATACGTCTTCTCCTCAATGATATAAACATCATGATCTATTTGCTCCTCCTCACTCTCCTCCTCCTCTTCCTCCGCAATGTAACAACATCAGGTTCAGTCTCTTCCTCCTCCTCTTTTGTAACGATAATAACTTTAGGACCCTACTCCTCCTCCGCAATGTTAAAAACATTAGGTTTAGTCTCCACATCCTCCTCCTCCGCCACATTAACAACATCAGGATCACTCTCCACCTCCTCCTCCGTAACGACAACATCAGGTTTATTCTCTACTTCCTCCTCCTCTTCCGCAGCGATATCAACATCAGGATTATTATTCTCCTCCTCCTTAATAGTAACAACATCAGGCCATTTCTCGTTAGTCAATTTCTCATGAGTCCACAACGAAAGGCCATTTCTCGTGATTCCATGATGGGATATCCACAACAAAAGTCCATTTCTTTTGAGTCCCATCGTTTACCCATGTTTCACACCCACATTCACATTTTGTGTATCCCAATTTGGTAATCAGACTATCACAATTTCATCACAACCATCTTGAAACAGAGTCATCCCTTAAATCCATAAACAAGGACCTGAGTCAAATCGCATCACCATTAGCATACTGAAAATTGGTAAGAAAATAGTTAAGTTCATTTTAGACTTTCAAAATGACAAGTATTTTGAGAAAGAGGAAGTCGTACCAAGAAAATAGTGTACCATCTAAAAGTGATATTACTACACATCACTTTATATGTGAAAGAAATCTTTTATATACATTTGTAGATGAAAAATTTATGTGCTATATATTCTCTCTCATTTGTCAGTTCTCCTCCTTAACAAAACCTGAAATACCATCCACCCCCCTTTTTTGTCACGATTCTTTTTCTCATTCTATATTAGTGTATGTTTGTTCGATCAATCCTTGTTATTTTGTTTTTGTGTATTTAGATTAACTTTATCAATATTAATTGTTTTATCGTTTAATAGTTCATGTGTTATGTACTTATTTTAAACTTGTATTATTACGTCAATATTTGATGATACTACCTCTAGAAGTACTCCAAGTACGACATATTTCCTATAAAAAGGAACATGATTAATAAAAGATAAAATATATTGAATCATATATTACAAGTGTCAAAATCAAAATTTATTACCCACTCAAATACGAAACATCCCATATTAGCCTTTGTGATTAATTTTTAATTATGACATCCTGGTCACAATAGAGTTCATACTATTGGTAACCAACCCCCGCTATTCTTCATGTACGAACTATATAAACTCGTTTTTATACAGTAAGTCGCCAATCATATCAGAGTTATTAATTGTATTAGGAAAATTCGATGCAAAGAACATGACTCAGAAGACGTTGTCAAGTGAAATCATTTTATGGCCTACCACTTGCTATTAGGGATATTCAAAATCAAATCAAAATCGATAATCCGAATCGATAATTTGGTTATTAGGTCAATGATTCAGGTTAATGGTTTAACATTTCGAGTCTCAGTTTACCATAAACTTCTTATCGGCTTATTAGTTCGGGTCTCAATTTATCCATATTTCTAATTGAGTGCCCGATAATCGATAAGAAATTTAATTAATTATATTTATATGAGTTAAGGCCTTAGACATGTTTAGCCTTTAGGGTTTAAATTTCAGTCTTTAGAATCCTTACGGTCATTTTATAGTTGACACTAGAATTTCACAATAATAATATTTTAATGTTTTGAATCACTGTCACTACTCCCAAACCGTGAGTTATATTGAATATCATTTTCTAAGTGTCTAAATTGAGGTTTTTATGGTTGGTTTCGTTTCTTTAAGTCTTTTTTTATCTTCTCATTACAGTGAACAATTTAGTGAGATATGCCTGCAATGTTGTAATATTACGGTCTGCAATGAAAATGTTTTTATTAGTAATGGTCTCATGATCATTAGTGGTTTTCGTCAGTTGTATTGTAATGGTTTCTCTTTATAGTTCATATCAAAGTTTGCTTGGTTGTTATGATGAACAATTATTTTTCAAAATTATTTTGCTACTAATTTACTTTTTCTAGGGCTATAAACAAACTCGAAACCTTTTAGATCAGTGGTCTATAATCATCGATCTCATTCTTTTTTCCCCAAAAAAAACTAATATGAGGGTGCCGATGAGGATGTCCGTAATTGAAATATTTTTCTTAATCGATCGCCATTTTTTTACTTGAAGTAATTATAAAAATTTACACAAATAAGAGCAACGAATTCAACTAAAGGATATGAGTAAAACTAAAGTCGTTCCCACTATTTTATTAAAAAATTCACTAATTAAATTAAAGTGGAAAAAAACCATTTTTTTTAATTTTTTCCCCCCAAAATAACCTGTCTAAAGAAAGACAATTCTTTATTGACAATTCATGTGACTCAGTTGGATTAGCTAACATTCACGCTTTACGTTATTGTGATTCGTTTGGAACTTTGTATCACAGAATGCACGCACATCACTTAAAGTTTTTCTGTCACGCTAAAAGGGCTTCTCTAACTCACGTTTTGTTTGTGCTCTTACTCTATATATATAGTTGGGTTTATTCATTCAAAATCATCACTCTATATTACTCTGTTTTTCTTTTACAGTTTGGAAGAATTCAAAGCAATCCATTTTTATTTTTTGGTAGAAAAAGGTATAGGTAAATGCAGTTCGGTTTTTGTATATGCTTGTTAATTTTGATTGATAGCGAGAGGTGTATTTTAATTTGGGTGAGGAGGATGGATTCAGGGGACAAATCTGTTTCAAAGAGGAGAACTAGACAACAATCTTTAAAACATATGGTGGAGATAGTTGAAAAGAGGAACAAGTTCAGTCAAAGTGGGGATTCTACGAATGGAAGGAAAAGAAAAAAGATGGAGACTTCAGGAGGTGACGAGAGAAATGTCGAAGAAAATGGGAGGAGGAAGTTCGTTGAGGAAGTATCTGATGATGATGATTCATCATCGGAGGAGACTGATCCTGATCCTGATGTTGATATTGTTGAGGAGGAGGAGGACAGTGATCCTGATATTGTTATCATTGCGGATGAGGAGGTGAAAACTAAACCTGATATTGTTAACGTTGCGGAGGAGGAGGATGAGGATGAGGAGAGTGATCCTGATGCAACCTCATACTATAAGTCGGAATTCGAATCTTCAACTGATGCTCTTCAAAAGAATCCGAAGAAGATTCTTGAAGAATCTGAGTTTCTGAAATTCATTGTTGATTCAATAAAAAATGTGATGATCGTAACGAAGTCATTCCTCCAAAAGAGAAGGAACATGGTCCTGTCAAAGAAATACTTCCTTTGGTATTCCGATTTGAAGACGAGGAACCTTTTCCCCCTGAGAAAGAAGAATGGGAAAAGGAAATATAAGATCTTTTCTCTGAGATGAACATGTGCATCTTGGAATCAAATATTGGATTTACGAATCCATCAGTTTCGCCGATGCAGAGTGTAGAATTAAGTGAATGTCAATTGGGGAACTACAAGCTTAAGCTAGATGAACAAATATGACTCTTCTGTTCAGTTTGTTCATACGTCCATTTGGAGATGAAATACATCTTCCCTGATTTTGTAAGTATACGAGTTCTGTTCTTTCAAGCCCTTTTATTTTCAAATATTTTTGTAAATACATCTTCCCTCCAATTTATTTATGATTCACTCTTAAATTCTTCAACTTATGTGTCATCTGCAGGCTCGAAGAACTCAAGGGAGGTATGAAAGAAAATGCTTTGGAGAATCCCCATCAGTCTTGGATGTTGAAGGCTTCAGAGTTCCTGATTCTTCAGCAGCTGAGGATTCTCCCATTTTTGGAGAAGGAACCGTGTGGGATTTGGTTCCCTAAAGTTCCAAAGCTACTATAAATACTCATCAATGTGGAGGGTTCGAGTTCACGTGGAACAACATCGCTGGAGATATAAAGATTAAAAGGCTGAGAGAGCCCCTATCGGAGAGTAAGGGAGGGTGCATTGTCTCACACCCACCTAGCACCGAAAAAACACAACTCACCATAGTGTTTCTTCAGTCATATTTGAAGTTGTTCCCACAGTGTCGGCCTGTAGTTATAGCTCCATCAATTTACTTCTTAATAGGGAAGCGGAGTTCCAGAAATGGGAGGTGGATATTCCTTTCCACAACTTGAACAACATGAACTTCTTTTTAAAGGAAGATGAAGGTACTGTTGGTATCTTTCACTATTTATCCGGTGCTGCGAAAAAAATCCACACCTTATACGGATTGTGAAGCTGAAATCCTGGGTAAAAAGTAAGAGTATTTTGGGAATTAGTAACTTGTTCAGGATTCTCACAGGAGAAGATGGAGAGGGTTATAACAAAGAGCTTAAAGAAAAACTCCTAAAGTTTCCTAGTCTGCTGGTCTTTAAAGAGGGGCACACTGCTCGGAATGAGAACAACCTTGTGTGAAAAGCACTGGAGAAGGTTGAAACGGAGAAGCGCGTACTTCTTTCTGGAACTCCATTCCAGAATAACATTAAAGATCTGTACAACATTCTTTGTGTAGTTAGTCCAAAGTTTGCTGCTGATTTGGAGAAGAAATGAGCTTCTCTTAGCAGTTAAATTGACAAAAATGCCCAAGCGTTGAAAGAGGTTAGGGATAAGCTTTCACCCCTTGTCCACAAATGTAGCGAAAATGTAAAGAAGGTAAGCCTTCCAGGTATACAGGATACAATAATACATTTGAAACCCTCAGAGTTGCAGAAGGAGTTTCTTAAAAGAGCTCCAGAGAATCCGGGATCCTTTTATGAACAAAATCTGATGTCTCTGATCTCTGTTCATCCTTCATTAGTGGCAAATAGGAAGGAGTTCTCTGAGTTAGAAAGTCAGCTCAAGGAAAGAAGATGTCGGTTGGATCCTGATATTGGGGTAAAAATGAAATTCGTTATTGAATTGATCAGAATATGTGGTGGGTGGAAGGAGAGGGTTATAATATTTAGCCAGTTACTTGATCCTCTAAACCTGATCAAGAAGCAGCTCAATTCTCTCTTTAGCTGGACTTTAGGCCGAGAGATTCTCTATATTGATGGGAAACTTGATGTAAACCAGCGCCAGATATCAATAAATTATGTTAATGACCCTAAGAGTGATTTCAAAGTGCTTCTTGCATCGACAAAAGCCTTCTCAGAAGGGATAAATCTAATAGGGGCCTCAAGAGTGGTTTTGTTTGATGTTCTCTGGAATCCCTCTGTAGAACAGCAAGCCATCAATCGAGTCTACAGGAATGGACAGACAAAATTTGTTCATGTTTACTGTCATCGAAATGGGAGGTTGACAAGATCGAACAACAAACAAGAAAGAGATATCATTCCGATGTACTTCTGTCCAGGAATGAAGAAAACACTTCATGTTCTGTGTCACAGGATAGCATACTTGAATGCATGGTTAAGCATTAGGGCCTCCGTCATATTTTTGAAAAGCAATCTCATGCACCTCATGTGGTGCCTACGACATGCTTTAATTCGGGTAGCCAACCTTCAAAAGGAAGTAGTTAGACAGTCTGACTTGTTTTAGTGTATTTTGTTAACTTTATAAAATGGCTCAAAGTTAACAAAATACACTAAAACAAGTCGGACTGTCTAACTACTCCCTTTTGAAGGTTGGCTACCAGAACAAAAGCATGTGATAGGCACCACATGAGGTGCATGAGATTGCTTTTCAAAAATATGACGGAGGCCCTCATGCTTAACCATGCATTCAAGTATGTTATCCTCTGACACAGAACATGAAGTGTTTTCTTCATTCCTGGACAGAAGTACATCGGAATGATATCTCTTTCTTGTTTGTTGTTCGATCTTGTCAACCTCCCATTTCGATGACAGTAAACGTGAACAAATTTTGTCTGACCATTCCTGTAGACTCGACTGATGGCTTGCTGTTCTACAGAGGGATTCCAGAGAACATCAAGCAAAACCACTCCTGAGGCCCCTATTAGACTTATCCCTTCTGAGAAGGCTTTTGACGATGCAAGAAGCACTTTGAAATCACTCTTAGGGTCATTAACAGAATTTATTGATATCTGGCGCTGGTTTACATCAAGTTTCCCATCCATATAGAGAATCTCTCGGCCTAAAGTCCAGCTAAAGAGAGAATTGAGCTGCTTCTTGATCAGGTTTAGAGGATCAAGTAACTGGCTAAATATTATAACCCTCTCCTTCCACCCACCACATATTTTGATCAATTCAATAACGAATTTCATGTTTACCCCAATATCAGGATCCAACCGACATCTTCTTTCCTTGAGCTGACTTTCTAACTCAGAGAACTCCTTCCTATTTGCCACTAATGAAGGATGAACAGAGATCAGAGACATCGGATTTTGTTCATAAAAGGATCCCAGATTCTCTGGAACTCTTTTAAGCAACTCCTTCTGCAACTCTGTGGGTTTCAAATGTATTATTGTATCCCGTATGCCTGGAAGGCTTACCTTCTTTACATTTTCGCTACATTTGTGGACAAAGGGTGAACGAATATCCCTAAGCTCTTCCAATGCTCAGGCATTCTTGTCAATTGAACTGCTAAGAGAAAACCATTTCTGCTCCAAATCAGAAGCAATCTTTGGAATAACTACACAAAGAGTGTTGTATACCTCTTTAATGTTATTCTGGAATGGAGTTTGAGAAAGAAGTACGCGCTTCTATGTTTCAACCTTCTTCAGTGCTTTCCACACAAGGTTGTTCTCATTTCGAGCAGTGTGCCCCTCTTTCCAGACCAGCAGACTAGGAAACTTTAGGAGTATTTCTCTAAGCTCTTTTTTATAACCCTCTCCATCTTCTCCTGTGAGAATCCTGAACAAGTCGTACCTAATTCCCAAAACACTCTTACTTTTTGCCCAGGATTTCAACTTCGCTATCCGTACAAGGTGTGGATTTTTTTCGCAGCATGGGATAAACAGCGAAAGACACCAACAGTACCTCCATCTTCCTTTAAAAAGAAGTTCTTGCTGTTCAAGTTGTGGAAGGGAATATCCACCATCTATTTCTGGAACTCCTTTTTCCAATTAAGAAGTAAATTTGATGGAGCTATGACTACAGGCCGACACTTTGGGAACAACTTCAGATATGACTGAAGAAACACTATCTGATTCGTGTTTTCCGGTGCTAGGTGGGTGTGAGATAATGCATCATCCCCTACTCTTAGATAAGGGCTCTCTCAACCTTTCAAATGTTATAACTCAAGCAATATCTTTCCACATAAACTCGAATCCTCCACGTTGATGAGGATACATTGCCGCTTTAACATTTGGGGAAACTAAATCCCACACTGTTCCTCTTCTTCATAATTAGCTGAATCTTGGTCTGCAGAAGAATCAGAAGCTCTGAAGGTTAATGGCGACTCTCGAAGATATTTTCTTAATGTCTTTGTCGATGTCTTCTAGCCTGCAAATAACACATAAGTTTATGATTTTAAGAGTGAACAAAATATAAACTAAAGAGGAAAAAACTATCATACATTTAGATAATTTTTTTTAAAAAAAATTGCTCGATAGAACAGAACTTGTATACTTAAAAAATAAGGGGAAATGTACTTCATTTCCAAAATCACATGTGAACAAACTAAACGGATGTGTCCAATTTGTTCATCTAGCTTAAGCTTGTGGTTCGCCATCTAAGTGTAACACCCCGTAGCCAAAATAGACCAAAAATTAGTTTTTCAGAAAAATCTGCAGGTGCTATCAACGGTGGCATCGACGGGCCGTAGCCTGACCCACGGTCCATCTGCACAACCGTCGATGGGATCAGAAACTCCCACAAAATTTCAGCCTATAAAAATTGGTTAAGTCTTGGACGACGGACGGGCTTACGGTCCGTAGGTCAAACGACGGTCCGTAGTCTGTGACCGTCGATCAAGACTCCCCCCAACCACTCTCTGAAAAGAGCTATGGATGACCATCATGGTTCGTAGGTGGACCTACGGTACGTCGGTCTGACCGTAGGTGGAAAATTTGCAGCCATTTAAGAGGAAATGCAGTTGGGCAAACTTAAAATGATCATAACACTTAGCACAAAATGAATTAGGTCTCCCATGACCTACCCACAGATATATAATTGAATTATCTTTCCATATCCGCCGACCTTGCTAAAATCAGACCTCCGAGTAAAAAGTTATGCCCATTTTAGTAAAGTACTATCGAACAGGTCCTCACGACTGACCCAACGACGGGGCGTCCGGCGCACGACGGACCGTCAGTCCTAGCCGTAGTGAGGCCCGACAGTAACCTTCCCAAAGGTCTTTTGGATCTTTCCCACTCCATTTAAACCCAAATTTACGTCGTTTTAACCCTAAATCATCAGATTTTAGTCAGTTTAAGCCTAGAAACATAATTAAGACATATCCAAGTCAAATCATTAAATCAAAACTTAGAAAATTAGAAGCAAGAGAGGAGAAAAAAGTTAAAGAACCCTAGTTCAAGAACTCCACAAGCTCCAGTAGTTCCAGCCCCAAAACTTAAGTATTTTTTTGTGGATTTCATCACCAGGTATGTAGGATTTCACTAGTGGGTTCCTTTCACCCATTGGGTCCTTAGTTTAAGTCACCTTCTGAAATTCTCTTAACTAACTCCTTTTGCAAAATTTGTGGGCTTCGAGTGTATCACTGTACTCTTTAAACCTTGAAGCCTTACCTTCTTTACATTTTCACTGCACTATTCACAATTTGTGAAATAATATCCCTAAGCTCTTACAATGCTCGGCGATTATTGTCATTCGAACTGCTAAGAGAAACCCATTTCTGCTCCGAATCTGCAGCAAACTTTGGACAAACTATGCTCATAGTATTGTAAAATTCTTTGATATTATTCAGGAACGGAGTTCCAGAATAAAGTATCCCTTCTCTGTTTCAACCTTTTTCAGTGCTTTACACACACGGCTGTTCTCATTTTGGGCAGTGTGCCCTTCTTCAAGGACCAGAACACCAGGTAATTTTAGAAGCATTTCTCGTATCACTTTGGAATTAACGTCCACGTCTTCTACCATGAGATTCCTAAACAAGTCATAACTTATTCCCAAAACACGCTTACTTCCATCCCAGGATTTCAGCTTCAACAAACGTATAGGTTGTGTGTCTTTTCTTCTTGCATCAGATAAACATCCAATGACACGAACTGTAGTTTCTTCTTCTTGGGAGGAGAAATTTTTATTGTTCAAATTGTAGAAGGGAATGTCTAACTCCCATTTTTGGAACTAGGCTTCCCAGTTAAGGAGCAAACTTGATGGAGCTATGATTACAGGCCGACTCTTCGGATAAATCTTTAAAAGTGACTGAAGAAACACTATGTTGAGTTGGGTTTTCCCTGTTCCAGGTGGGTGTGAGATAATGCATCCTCCCCTACTCTTAGATAGGGTCTCTCTTATAGCTCCAGCAATGTGTTTCCACATAAACTCGAATCCTCCACATTGATGAGGATACATTGCCACTTTAACATTTGGGGAAATTGAACCCCACATTGTTCCTCTTCTTCATAAATAGCTGAATATTGGTGTGCAGAAGAATCAGAAGCTCTGAAGATTGATAGCGACTCTCTGAGATATTTTCTTCTGTGCCTTTTTTGAGGTCTTCTAGACTGGAAATGACACATAAGTTCATGATTTTAAGAGTGAACAAAATATAAACTAAAGAGAAAAAAACTATCATACATTTAATTTTTTTTAAAAAAAAAATTGCTCGACAGAATAAAACTCGTATACTCATAAAATCAGGGAAGATGTACTTCCTTTCCAAAATCACATGTAAAGAAACTGAACAGATGTGTCAAATTTGTTCATCTAGCTTAACCTTGTGGTTCCCCATCTGACAATCACTTAATTTTTCACTTTGCATCTGCAAAAACAGGTGAAGAATTTGTAAGGCTTATTCGTTCTTCCAACAAACACATCTCCATTTCAGCGAAATGATCTTCAATTTCCTTTTCCAATTCTTCTTTCTCAGGGAGAATGGCTTCCTCGTCATCAAATCGGAATACTAAAGGAAGTGTTTCTTTGACAGAAACACGTTCCTTCTCTTCTGGAGAAATGACTTCATTACGATCATAGCACTCCTCTTTTTACGAGCATTTACACTCCTCGTAATCTGACACCTCCTCACACGACTCCTCATCATTATATTCCTCCTCATTCTTACTCTTAGACTTGTTGTGGTTTTCAGTCTCAGCAAGCTCCACCATTCTTCTTTTCCTTCCAACAACTTCACAGTCCTCTTCAGACTCCCCCTCATTGCTAAGAAGAATCGGACCTTTATTGTTAAGTAGAGGACTTGCCAATGGGCTATCCACAACGAGCCATTTCTCATTAGTCCCATCGTTCACCCATGTTTTACACCCACATTCACAAGCTATGTATCCCGTTTTGGTAATGGGACGCTTACACTTTTGACAAAACTATCTTGAACCAGAGCCATCATCCCCTGAATCCATAAATATGCACCTGAGTCAAATCACATAACAATTAGCATACTTAAATTTTTGAGGAAGTCTTATTAAAAGAATAGTGTGAAACACTAATGTGACTAAAATGTTGTAATTCTAAACGCATTACAAAGAATAATAACATGTAGGAGTGACAAAGAGCGAGTTGAATAGATCAAAAAACGAGTTAAACAAAAATGGATGAAGTATTCGACTCATTTTTAAATGGATAAAAACGAGTTACCCGGTGGATAATATGGATACCCATGTTATAGTGTAGATCTTGTTAAAAGCTTTAAATACAAAATACTTTTAGAGTGTTTTTTATCAGCCCACACCCCCTACCAGCTCCTATCCCAAGATAAAAAGTAAAAGAAATTGTTTGGTTTTTTATTTTAAATAATTAATTCTTGGGTATAGAAAAATACAAGTTTGAATTTTTTTTTCATTTGGGTTAGGTCTTGAGGAGTAAAAAAATGGGTGATCTAATTTATTAAAGTTAGGTAACTAATAATTTTTGAATTTTTTAATTTAGTAAAATAGATTTGTTAATGGACATGGTAGATAAAATTTCATTTTGTATTCAGTTTGACTGTATCCTTCAGTCTTATAAATTTAACATAATGAACGTTGATATATAAAAAAAAAATATTTTGTACTCATATGAATTTTATCGATTTTAAGAAAATTTATATTCATTTAACATTTCTTAAGTTTAGTTTATCACATGAAAATATATTTGATCTCTTTTTCAAAACACCCTATAGTTGTAAAAAACAAAAAAAATCAAAAAAAAATTGATAAAAACCGAAAGAACCGACCAAAACAAACAAAAACCGACTTTACGTGGTTTGATTTGGACTTTAGATTTAATAAACCGACATAATTGATTTAAATTTTTTTAATAAAAAACTGAACCAACTTATGTACACCCCTAGTTAGGACTAACATAAATGAATTGCAAATACCTCATTTAGCATAAATGACATACCTCAATTAATAGCGTTGATTATTGCTTTCTTGATCCAACTTCCTTTCTCTATTACATCAACAGAAAAAGACTTGGGGGGGGGGGGGGGTGAATACACTTGCGCAAATTCGAGTGATAGCTACAAGGGAGAAATCAAAAGGAAACTGTACTCGACAGGTGGTGGGGGTGGGGGATTTATCTACTATCTTGTATGATTGATTAGCAGGGTATCTAGGAGGCAATAATTTACGTTGCGGCACTCTCTCTAATTTACGATACGAAAAAATCCCAAGTGCTCTTTTTCAACATGGGGCCCAAATTTTGGTAAGAGCAAATTGGATTTCTTGTGTAGGGCTTATCATTTTGATACCCATTGATAGAACTGTCAAAATAGGTTTTGTCCGTTATGCCGGCCCACCCAACCTTTGAATTAAGTGGAGTTCGGCCTAATTTCTTTGGCCCATTTAGGAATGAGACTTTTTAGTCCAACCTCATTTGGTCTGCTAGCCTTGTAGGCCCAACCCGCAAGCCTCAAATGTCGGCCTGTAAGCTATGAATATTTTTTAAAAAATTATAGATATATTTTTAGTAATGATTTATTTGTAAAATATTTATCAATAGATATTTTAAAAAATAAAAAATCAAGTCTTTTAAACTAGCTAGTTTTTGTGTGGGAGGAATGGTGGAATTTTCAATATTTTCCCGTTAAGTCTTACGTTGACTATTATGTATTTTTGCAAGTATTAATTGAAGTGTGTGATTTATAAATGTGTTTTTATATGTATTCACCGAAGTGTGTGATTCATAAATAAAAATTTGTATGCAATTGAAGACGTGGTCATACACGTTTATATTCAATACTCTTAGATACTCTTTCTAAGATAATAATATTTTTCATTCTTTTATTGAAGGGTTAACTCGTCCCAACCCGTGGCCCGCTTATGGCTCGCTTAGGATGCTATTTTATAGAACCTTTAATTAAAAGGGTCATCCCGTCTCAATCAATTTAACTTTCTAGCCCATTAGGGTTGGGTTGGGACAGTCCATTTTGACAGTTCTACCCATTGACCTGCCTAGGTAACTTCAACATATATCAAACATAAAAATCATATTTGTATGTTATAAATATAGTTTGCATAATTACTCTTCATAGAAAATTTTATGGTTCTATGGAGTTTGTGATTTGTATAATTCGCTATACATATACGAATGACTATAAATATATATATTTCACTATGCATATATGAGTGACTATTACGATGTATAGTTGAGTATATGCATATGAATATGGTTATTCATATGTATATTTCGATATACACATACGAAACAATTGTATCTGCATTTGTATAAATTGAGAAAGAGAAAAAGACAAAAGAATACTGGGCAGGGGAAGATCTTTATTTGTAACATTTTAAGTGTATAGGATGAAAATATATGTATTTATATTTGTATATACAATTTTCTCTCGATTTATACAAATAGAAACACAATATATACATTTGTGTTTGTATAAAGTGAGAGAGGTGAATAAGAGTGGCGAGCGAAACACAAATGCATTTTATACATTTCTATTTATATAAAGTGAGAGAGGCGAGGACACTGCCCAACGAGAACGAGAGTGGCGAGGGAGATTCATCAGGGAGAGAGGCGAAATAGCAACAATTTACTATGGAGTACAACTAAATCAAACTATTGTTATAACATTTAATTTGAATTAACAGTTTGCTATTATATATATTTTTCCCTATTTTGATGATTGGTCATTATACATTTTTTCTTTTTATGTACCCTTGTGCCTAGACTTTATCTTCTCACAATAGGCTCAAATCACGATAGTTTCTAAACTGGTCGGTGGAGGAGAAAATTTAGCAAGAATGTCCAAAATAATTTTTTTCGATAAGCGAAGTGAATGATGTTTTGTTTAGCCTAATGATTCTGCCATGGACAATCCCAACATTCTATCAAATACAAATAATTAAGATTTTTTTTTCTTTTGCATTGATTTTAGAATAAATTAGCAATTAAGTCACAATTATTAACATAATTATTCAAAATAACAACAATTTAAAATATTTATTTAAATTGGCAGAATGACAATATTTTTATAAAATAATATTTTAGTATATTTTAGTATTTAAAATTAATTTTATTTATGAAAAGAGTCATTATTGGACAAAAAAATACACACTAATAACCGTTATAAATTGGAAAAAAAAAATACAATTTACTTTTTTTTATTATTAGTCAACTTTCTTCCTCACATTTCATGTTTCCTCACCATGTCTCAGCTTTCAAGTTTAGATTCCTTCAAGATGCTAAATTGTTGTTCACCAAGAAATTCTTTATTGTTAAACTAAAATTATTTATTACTTCAAGCAGTTTCTCGATTGGCAAGGTAATTTTCATCATTCAAAATTAGTTTTTGATTTGATGTTTAAAGCACCGATTATACACATTATGGATTTTTAGTCAAATTTTTTAATTTTCATTTGGATTTTTTAATATATTCATCATATATTTATAATTTTCAATTTTTTTTTTGTGATTCTATTTTAATTTTTTCAGATTTGTAGATTTTAGATTTCATATATATGATTATTTTGTTTAATGTTGAGTACATTTTAATATTTTGAATACATTTTTTTAATATGATGTTGAATACATTTATATCATAATACAAAATACAATATTAAAACTAGAATGAATACAAATACAAATAATATATCTATTAGAATGAATACAACTTAGGAAAGGAAACATAATTTTAAAGATAAAAATAAAATATACAATAAAAAAATAAAATGAATACAAATATGTTTCTTAAATAACTACAAAATCATTTGACATGCAAATTGAAATGAATACGAACTAATAAAGAAATACAAATTTAATCATACAAAATACAACATGAAAGCTAGAATGGATATAACTAATACAGATGACATACATATTGGAATGAATACTATTTAAGAAACGATACAAAATTCTGGTAAATAAAATAAATACATTGTGAGAAAAGTATATCAAATAACATATGAAAATACAACATGAAAACTAGAATGAATACAAATACAAATGACATACATATTGGAATGATACAGTTTAAGAAAGGATACAAAAATATGGTAAATAAAATAAATACACTGTGAGAAAAGGTGTTCAAATTTGTAAATTTCAAAAAAAATATTTTTTTAATAGATAAAACTCTAATGTTTTCATAACAATAACTAATTTTGAAAGACAATGACAAAAAAAGGCCTTTATGAAGAAGGAAGAGACCACCTATTTTAGGTCTTGTAATCTTTTGTAAAGAAAGTAAGAAAGATTTTTAGCAACTTAATATAATTTGAAACATCGTCCCTTGATTTTCTCTAGTTTATCATTTCTTAATTATATTATGTTAAATTAAATAAAGAAAAAAATACATAAATCAACTCATAACAAATTAAAATATTGTCATTTTTAATAAATATTGAAAGTTTGCTATGGAATCCTATTAAATGTCAAAATATTGTTGTTTTGAAAAATTTCCCTTGATTTTACAATATAGAAAATATATGAATTACTATTCATAAAGTGAAATACTAATTGAACAAAAGAGTCTAGATTTCTATAAAACACAAATAACACAATCAAAGGATTTTTTTTTAAAAAAAAGTGATTTTTTCAGAAGTGCATTTTGGTGTTGGATAAAATTATAAATACAATTATTATCTATGTAATCACATATTTCAACAAATTATTTCTTTATTCCTAATTCTTATATTCTTAATATATAGAAGAGGCTAGTTGTTCGTCAATATGCTTGCTTTCCTAACCAAGGGTAAGATGAATATTTTCGTAATATTATGCTTAAAATATGTTATATGTTGTACTTGACGGCTTTATAATTGCACTTTCTTAATATTGGACATAAAAGTCCTTCTAGTCTTTTTCTTCCTTTTCCCCTCTATCGATTTGTTAATAGAGTAATTAATAAATATAAGTCTAGCTTTAAAAAAATAATTACTTTACTTGTTATACTACATTTTCACAAGAGACAAAAAAAATTATGTTTAGAGTGAAAAAGTTATATGGATATAAATTATGTCTTTTCTTTAATTTGTTTTACATAAGTAATACTATAAATTATAATAACTAACAACTTAAATATTAAAAGTATATTAAAAATTCAACTGACTCTCAAAATTTCGTTCATACCATATAAAATGAGTTAGACAATAATTATATGTTGTTTGAAAGTGAAGTAAAAAGTATTATAAATTACACTAGTTAACAAATTCTTAAACAATTTAAATACATAGAAAAAAAGGATAAATTAGCAAAGTAGTCACAATTCCAAACATAAACAGCTAAAACATCTACATTTTTAAAAAAATATATTGAAAATGTCATTAGTTTAGCAAATATAATACATCTTAATATAATTAATTTATTATCCTTTTATTTTTCAAATTAGTTACCTAGTTTGACGCTATTATCGATTAAAAGTAAAAAAAGAACCCACATTCTAATATTCTCTCTAGATTTCTACCTCAAATCTCTCGCCCCCCCCCCCCCCCC
>NC_028644.1:51789260-51800271 GCF_001406875.1 Solanum pennellii
CCCCCCCTTTCTCTCTCTACTGTTTCCATCACTATATCTTACGATTTTTAATTTGATATTTTGATTGATGCTTTTCTTCTATGAGGTTGATCACACTATAGGTGCTTGTGAATATATTACATCTTCACTATTGAACGGAACGTCTTTTGTGCTTAGTGGGAAGAGAGATTTTTCCTATCGAAATGATGTATGGAATATGCATCAGTTATTTTGCTCATTTTGTATTTTCAATATCACTTTGTATACTAGATAGTATGTATTTATATTTGATTTTGATTCATTTTCAATTCTAAATAACCAAAATACCATTTATTTACCCTATTCATTGTTTAGGTATTCATATTAATTGCATTAGCACTACAACAAAAATAACTTTTAGCGGCATTAAATATTGACATTAATAAAGAGTGCTAAAGACTTTACCGGCATTAGTTAAGTGTCATTATGACCAATGTTGCTACATGTTTTAGGGACATATACAAAAAGTGACAATTGCCGTTAAAAATACATATTTAGCGGCAACTAATGATCATTTGTATTGTAGTGTAGTAAAAAAGAATTTGTATTTGATTTGGCTCATTTTGTATTTTCAATATCAATTTGTATACCATGTAGTTTGTATTTAAATTTGAATTTGTATTTTTCCTAATGGTATACAATCAGGGTTTGAATTGGATAACATTATTTTATATTTTATGCACCATTATACAAAATACAGTATAAAAACTCTAACAAATACATTACAAATACAAACAATATACATATTGAAATGAATACAACTTAGGAAAGGAAGCAAGATTTTGAAGAGAAAAATAAATATATAGTGAAAAAATATATGAATACAAATAAATTTCTTAAATAACTACGTAATTATTTAACATACATATTGGAATGAATACAAACTAATAAACAAATACAAGTTTCATTATACAAAATACAACATGAAAAAGAATGAATACAAATACAAATGCAAATGGTATACATATTGGAATGAATACGATTCAAGCAAGGATACAAAATTTTGAAAAATAAAACAAACAAATTGTAAAAAAGTATGTCAAATAACAGATAAAACTATAGGTTTTCAAATTTCTAAATTAAAAAATTAAATTTAATAGATAAAACTATAAATTATCATCATAAAGTTTCATAACAATAAAATTGGTTGATATGAATTTTTTCGATTTCGTGATTTTCATTACAATAATTAGTGAAAATTGGCTATTGAAAATTTTATAGAGGTGGTACTTCTTTAATTTCGTGATTTTCATAACAATAAATAGTGAAATTGAAAATCGATTATTTTTTAGAAAAATGGTGAAATGTGTATTTTTAAGAACATGGTGAAAGAAGAAGAAAAAGATGGAAGTTGGTGCATTTTGATAAATTGTAACTGATGAGACTTTTAAGCATTTATTCCTTTTAAACAAAAATCCCCCCTCCTCCCTTAAATTCCACTAATTTGTTATATAAAATTGTATTTTAAAATAAAAAAAATTATAAAAACATAACAAAAATACATGACAAACTAAAATTTTGACATTTTTACTAAATATTGAAAGTGTTGCTAATGAGCCATCTTAAATGTTAAATATTGATATTTTCAAAAAAGTTCCTAGAAAAAATCAACCGACTCTAAAAAATCTATCAACATAAATTGAGACACGAAAAGTAACATATAATATAATTACAATATTACATTAAAAAGGTACTATAAATTATAAGTTGTATGATTGCTTTAGCGGGGTACGCTGCGATGCTCTTGCTAATTTACAATACCAAAAAAACACCTCACTGTTCTCTTTCAACATGGGCTTGAATTTTGGGCGGACCAAATTGGGTTTCTTGTGTTGGGCTTCTCATTGTGAGACCCCATTGATAGAGCTGTCAAAATGGGCTTGGCCCGCTAGGCCGGTCCAACCCAATCCTTGAATTAAGTGGAGTAAGGTCTAAATTTTTTTATCCATTTAGGAACGAGACTTTTTAACCCAGCCTCATTTGGCCCGCTAGCCTCGTAGGCCCAACCCGGAAGTCTCAAATGCCAACCCATGGGCTGTGTATATTTAAAATATTTTTTATATATATTTTTAGTAGTGATTTATTTGTGAAGTTTTTATCAATATATCCTATATCATATATATTATTATAAGTGGGAATCACCAAGTTAAAAGTTGAATTACGAAAATGTCCTTGTAAAATATAATATTTATGGACAAAAATGTAAATACACATTAATTATATAACATTACATTCAACATTATTATGTGTTTATGGACAAAATCTAAATACACACTCTTAAAAGTTAAGGACTTTTATTTGTTAATTTTTAATTTTTTTAAAAAATTTCCTATTATTTTGCTTTATCTTGTTTGTTTAAATACCCAAAGACTTACAACTTAACAAATGCATCGAATATGAATGCTAAAAGTTACTAACAAAATAAAACTGAACCCACAATCAATTTCTACAAACTTTATGGAAGAAATCTGAAAGTTTCCAACAATTGTTACTATTCTTCTATTGATTGATAAAAGAATTTATTCTTTACAACTCTTACATATATTAATTTTCATTAGTTTTTTTCATATTCCTTCATTATTAATATTTTCTTCTCATTACAATTATAAAAGCTAGGTAAGCTAACATGTCTTGATTGCAGAAGAAGATTCACAAGAGCTTTAACAATAATTTGGTAAGAAGAGTGATACAACATCAAATACAAAATTCTTCTCAGAATTCATAGAAACTCGAGAAAGGTACAAATCTCAATTTGTGTGATATTTTTCATTTGTTGAAATTAAATTGAATTATACAACCTTGATCAATATTTAAGAAAACTTACAACTTATAATACTTTTCGTATATTTCTTGGACTATCTCTGTATTTCTTTATAGTATTGACTATCTCTGTATTAATTTATAGTATAGGATGTGTTGATTTACTTACTTAGTATTATATTATTTCACATCATAGTTCATCGATATTCAAAGAAAAAAAATATACTGAAGTCTATGTTGCATTTTAAAGGTTAAACCTCATTGGTGTTCCAATAAAAAACACATAGTAACATCGAAACATATTGTGAAATGATTATTTAGTGCCATATAAATGAAACAAAAACATTAGTAGTTAGAGAATATATTTTTACTTATTGATTAAGAATCTACTACCCCTTATTTAATGTTATATATAATAGATGCAAAACTTGTTAAGCTTCATTTTCAATAAACATTTCAAAACAGTTTTCATAATATTACTTTGAAAGATCAAGGGATAATGTTACATTTGAACAATAAAGAGAACATGTATAACCAATCAGAGGGAAAAGATTGATTCTTTAACAATTATTTTAAGGACCAAACGAAGCACGATCAAGTTCCCGTGTGATAGATAACATAAATATTAATAGAGGAGGTATGTGGTTCAATTAAATCCCATTGATTGTCAACCCTTTTGATTTCCTTTGGTTATCAATTAGTATTAGTGATGAATTTATGATAAATCATTATATAAATTAACATCGAGAATAATTGTAATCCTCACCCGTCATTGGATGAAATAATAAAGGATAACTACAATGAAATATGTATATAGAAATTTATTTCTACAGTAAAATCAGAGCCACATAATCATTTTAGTATATTCATTTTTCTCATACTAATATATCACATTCTGGGCCTAATAACATAAAAATATAACTTAATATTTCAATCACCCAATCAAGTCGTGTTGTTCATCGAATGTCTAATCATTTGGCATACAATAAGGGAGTTATATGAATAGGTTGATAGTTCATCTGTTTCAAATTGTATTTTTTGTTGAATAGTTTGTGTTACTCATTTCAAAGTGATTTTGACATACTTATTTTGTATATAGTGTTTTTAGGAGACTCACGTGTGAAGCACGTGTCCAAGACTAGTATTTCAAAAAAATAAAAAATCAAATCTTCTAAACTAGCTTTTTTTTTTGGGAGGAATGGTCTTTACTATTATGTATTTTTGTAAGTATTGATTGAAGTGTGTGATTCATAAATGTACTTTTGTAAGTATTCACCGAAGTTTGTGATTCATATATGAAAATTTATATTTATTGATGTCGTGTTCATAGATGTCAATATTCGATACTGTTAGATACTCCTAGAGAGTAATTTGTTCATTTTTTTTATTCAAGGGACAACACGTCTCAACTGTGGCCCGCTTAGATCTCGGTGGACTGATTTTTATAGGCCCTTTAATTAAAAGGGTGAGACCATCCCAACATTTAACTCTCTAACCCATTAGGGTTGGGGTTACCCTTTTTGACAGCTCTACCTATTGACATGCCTAGGTAACTTCACATATAGCAAACATAAAAATCATATTTATACGTTATAGTTATAGTTTGTATAATTGTGCTTCATAACAAATTTTATGTTTGCTATGGAGTTTGTGATTTGTATAATTCGCAATGCATATATGAATGATTATAAATATGTATAATTCGCTACACATATACGAATGACTATAAATATATATATTTTGGTACACATATATGAATGACTGTTAATATGTATATTTCAGTATATAAATATTAATATGTATATTTTGGTATACATATATGAATGACTATTAATATGTATATATCAGTATATAGTTATTAATATGTATATTTCACATGAATATAAAACTATTGATAAGCTACAACTTAAGAAATGTTAAGTAAATAGAATTTTTCTTACAGACGGTAAACATTTACACGAGTACAGTTTTTTTTTTCAAATACCAATGTTCATTATGTTAAGTTAATAGGATTAAAGGATACAATCAAACTGAATACAAAACGAGATATTTACAAAGTAAATTGTTAACTTCGAATTTGAAAACTATAACAATATTTTAATTGTAACTTTAGATCTTAATAAAAAATAAAATATTTACATATGGTGCATCTAGGTCTACACAACTTCCCTTACCTAAACAACTCAAAAAGAAGACCATCTTCGAAACTCCACGACAATGATCCCCTTAGCTCAGGAAAATCTACTCAAATATGGTCTATACAACTTACTCAAAATAAGCTAATATGAACCTTTTTGTCTAACTTTTTTTACTTTCTATTACAGGCTTGAAGGCCTCACAATCGTGGGATCAAACTTATTTCAGCCTCAGAATTGAGACCCTTGTGCATGAAATGAGTGTGTGTGTATATATAAATATGTTAAGTAATATTCTTTTGCAAAAGAAATGTTCTCTCATGTGTTCCATTAGTTCTTTTTGATTAAGTATGTTTACACTAGGGAGAGTATGGCAAAAGGAGGGAAGTTTTCTTTATTACCAACTCAAATACCAAACGTGCAATATTAGCCTTTATAATTATTTTGAATTATGGCAAATTTTATAAACTCATTTTTATGAAGTACTTCACCAATAACACAAGAGATGTTCATTGTATTAGGCAAGTTTGAAACAAAGAACATTAACGAGAAGACGTTGTCAAGTGAAATCATTTTATGACCTACCACCCGCTATTAGAGTTGTTCAAAATTAAATCAAAATCGATAATTTGAATTGATAATTTAGTTATTTGGTAAATGGTTCAGGTTAATGGCTTAACAATTCGAGTCTCAGTTTATGATAAACTTCTTATCAGCTTATCAGTTCGGATCTCGATTTGGCCATATTTTCAAATTGGGTGCCCGATAATCCAATAAGAAGTTTAATAAATTACATGTATATCAGTTAAGGCCTTAGACAGTTTAGCCTTTAGGGTTTACATTTCAATTTTCACACTCTTTACGGTCACTAAAATTTCACAATAATATTTCAAAGTTGTGACATCACTCATTGATTCACTGTCACTACTTCCACACCAACGAGTTATAATGAATATCATTTTCTAAGTGTCTAAATTGAGGTTCTAATGGTTGGTTTCTTTACTTTATGTCTTTGCTTTTATCTTCTCATTACATTGAGCGATATAGTGATATATGCCTGTAATATTGCAATATTACAATCTGCAATGAATTTTTTTTATTAGTAACGGTCTCATGATAATTAGTGGTTTACGTCAGTAGTAATGTAATGGTTTCTCTTTATAGTTCATATCAAAATTGGCTTGGTTGTTATGAGAAATTCTTTTGAGTTTTCCAGATTAGGAAATATTGACATCTCTATCCAGGTTAATATGGAGTTTTATTAAGTGTTTATGTAGTAATGGACTAATAGGGAAAAGTTTATCAGTGACTACTAGCTACTGTATGTTGTTGATTAGTGATTAGTCCATTAGTAATTTTTAATGAAAATTGTGTGAACTGTTAACGATTGAACCGATAATCGAACCGATAAATCGATATCTTAACGGTTTCATAACATTTGAGCATGATTATAAATAAATATATTATAAGCAAAGCCAATAAATTCAAAAAATCGAGACAAGCCGAGCAATACGCAACCCTACCCGCTATATTAATTCAGTCACCTATTGTAACAAATTCTAAGAAAATTTTAACACCTTTTGTCACTAAGTTGAACAGAACATTTATTTTTCAAAATATTTGGGAAAATGCACAAGTACCACCTCAACCTATGCCCAAAATTCCAAAGGCACACTTGTACTTTACTAAGGTCCCATTACCTATCGAACTTATTTTATAAATAATTTTTTACCCTTTTCGTATTACGTGGCACTATCATTGAAAAAATTTAACACGCTGGGCCAAGAAGATAAAGCCATGTAGGCAGAAAAGAAGTAGAAAATTATTTATAAAATAAGTTCAGGGGGTAATAGGACCTTAATATAGTATAAGTGTGTCTCTGAGATTTCAAGCATAGTTCAAGGGGGTACTTATACATTTTCCCAAATTATTTCGTTACTAATTTACTTTTTCTAGGGTTATAAACAAACACGAAACCATTCAAATCCGTGGTCTATAATCATTGATCTCATTCTTTATTTTTCCTAAAACCTAATATGAGGGAGCCGATGAGGATGTCCATAATTGAAATATTTTCTTAATCGATTGTCAATTTCTTACTCGAAATAATTACAAAAATTTACACAAATAAGAGCGATGACATTCAATGTTATAAAACTATAACTTAAAGGATATGAATTAAAACTAAAGTCGTTCCCACAATTTTGAAATTCATTAATTAAATTAAAGTGGAACCAAAGAAAACTATTTTTTTAATTTTTTTCCCCAAAATACCCTTTCTAAAGATTTCTAAAGAAAGACAATTTTTAGTGACATTTAATGTGAATCAGTTGGAAGTTAATATTCATGCTTTACATTATTCTGATTCGTTTGGAATATTGTATCACAAAATGCACACACTTTACATAAGCTTTTTATGTCACGCTAAAAGGCTTGTCTAACTCGTGTGTGTGTGTGTGTGTGTGTATGTGTGCTTGTGTGTGTGCGTGTGCGTGTGCATGTGCGTGTGTGTGTGTGTGCGTGTGCGCGTGTGCGTGTGTGTGCGTGTGTGTGTGTGTGTGTGTGTGTGTGTGTGTGTTTGTTTGTTTGTGTGTGCGCGCGCGTGTGTGTGTGTGTGTGTGTCTGTTTGTGTGTGTGTGTGTGTTTGTGTTTGTGTCTACGCATTCCATCATTCAAACTCATCACTCTTTGTCACTCAGTTTTTTTTACAATTTGGAAGAATTCAAAGCTATCCATTCTTGATTTTTCGGCAGAAAAAAAAGCTTCCAGGTTAGTATTCGTAAATACAGTGCATTTTTGTATATGCTTGTTAATTTTGATTGATAAGGAAAGGTGTATTTTGACTCAGGTAAGGAAGATTGATTCAGGGGATGGCTCGGTTTCAAAGAGGAGAACTAAAAAATAATCTTTAAAACATATGGTGGAGATACTTGAAAAGAGGAAGGAGTTGAGTCATAGTGGAGATTCTACAAATGGAAGGAAAAGAAAAAAGATGGAGACTTCTGGAGGTGACGAGAGAAATGCGAAAAACAATGGGAGGAGGAAGTTCAATCGAGCAATTTCTTAGTACTTAACAAATCAGACTTTCGTTAAGGAAGTATCTGATTATGATGATTCGTCATCGGAGGAGACTGATCCTGATGTTGATATTGTTGAGCATGAGGAGGAGGAGGACAATGATCCTGATGTTTTTATCGTTGCAGAGGAGGAGGAGGAGGTGGAGACTGAACCTAATGTTGTTAAAGTTGCAGAGGAGGAGGAGGTGGAGACTGAACTTGATGTTGTTAAAATTGCGGAAGAGGATGATGAATAGGAAGAGAGTGATCCTGATATTGTTATCATTACAGAGGTGGAGAGTGATTGTGATATTGTTATCATTATGGAGGAGAATGAGGTGGTAGAGAGTGATATTTTTGTTGTTAACGTTGTGAAAGAGGAGGAGCAAGTGGAGATTGAACATGGTGTTGTTACGTTGCAGAGGAGGAGTAGGAGGAAGATGAGGAGGAAGAGAGTGATCCTATTGTTGTTATAGACGAGGAAGAGGATGAGGTTGAGAGTGATTCTGATGTTGTTAATGTTGCGGAGTAATAGGAGGAGGTGGAGACTGAACCTAATGTTATTAACGTTGGGGGGAGGATGAGTATGAGGATAATGATTATGATGTTGTTATCGTTAAGGAGGAGGAGAAGGAGAAGGTAGCGAGTGATCCTGTTGTTGTTAACGTTGCGGAGGAAGAGGGGGAGGCGGAGACTGAACATGATGTTGTTAATGTGCGAAGAGGGAGGAGAATTGACATGTAAAATTTTCTTTTGTCAGTCTTTTAGTTCATTTCAAAACATTACATGACAAGTTTTCTTTTTGTTTTAAACTTACCGTCCACATGACATGTTTAAGATCACAAGATTAAAAAAAAAGGTATATATAGAGAGAGAATGTTTAAGACCATAGAAAAAATAAAGATTTTTCATTAAAAAAGAAAAAATAATTTTGGATTTCAAACATAAAAGCTAGTCCTCCTATTTATATTTGGCTTTAGGCCACTAATTTGCTTGAGCCGCCTCTACTTTTTGTTCTCTTCTTTTCTTTTTCATTATTATGTAAGGGGATTTTTTTCTTTCATTAGTTCTTTATTTGTTATTACTTATTTATCTTAGGGAAAATGCATAAGTACCCCCTCAACCTATGTCCGAAATCCGAGAGACACACTTATACTATACTAAGATCCTATTACCCCTGAACTTATTTATAAGTAATTTTCTACCCCTTTTCGGCCTATTAGCACTAGCTTGAAAAAACAGTCAACCAGCGTTGGTCCCACAAGATAGTGCCACGTAGGCCAAAAAGGGGTAGAAAATTATTAATAAAATAAGTTCATGGGGTAATAGGTTACTTAGTTTAGTATAAGTGTGTCTCTGAGATTTCGGGCATAGGTTGATGGGGTACTTGTGCATTATCCTTTTAGCTTATTAAGAGTAACTATATTTTGCTTCTTATAAAAATTTCTTATTGACTCTCTCTTTCACTGAGTATTAATCTATATTAGTTAAGATTAATTTAGTGTCTCATAAATATTAATAAGAATATATTTAGTTAATGAGGTCTCTTATTTTTTTAAATTTCAGTATATCTTTAGTATTAGGATATCTAAAAGAAAACTCGACCGAATATTCATATTTGATCAATTTATTTATAAAAATTGAAAAAGAAAATAAATAACTCGAAGTAAATACAAAATTAAAGGAACTGACCCGTTTGCCCTATTTAGACAATATGGCCCCACAACGTTCGAATTCTGAACCCACCTCTGGATGCATGAGTTACGTACCAATCACTCTTAATGTACTAGATGACTTTGAGAGTATATTAGACTTTCGCAACATTTTGCCTACTATTATGGTTTGAAATGTCTTTCAAAAATCCCTTGATTTTCTATTATCTTATATGATGTATGTTCAGTGTCTTATGTAGGGCATCTTGAGGTCCCGTACACCATGTCACGTCTGGGTAACTCAGTCACTTACAAGGACTCAAACTTATAACTCAACGATATTTCTCCTCTAAAAAATAGTCAATTCATAGGGTTCATGCTAAAATATAGACATAAACGAATGAACTCAAGAATTGTAATGCATAACATATAGAAATCAATAATTAGGAATAAAATTTCAAAAATAAGTAGGAACTCGAGAACTTAAAATCAACTTATCTCAAGAATACTCAAATCTAGGGGATAGAATCCTAGATTACTCTTTTACTAGTTAGGAAGTAGATGTAGGGCGTGAGGACGAACTAGTTCAATGCTATGATAGCTTACATTCGTAGAAGAATAAGATGGTTCTTGAAGAATCTTGAAGAAGAACTTGATTAGAAGCCTTAAAATCCTGGCTTGAAGGAGGAAATCAAGAAAACCTTTCTTGGGATTTCTTGAATTAGTTTCTAGAAACTTTATGGACAAGAATTATGATTTCCTTAGTGATTCATAATTGTATGGAGAAATATGAGTTGGAAATAATGGAATTCTTGGAGAAAAACTTACTTTGAAGAGGAATCTTTAAAAAGATTGAAAGAATCTTGAATGATGTCTTCTACTTTGATTTTTCCTTAGGGTTTTGCCTTAGGGTTTTGAGAGAATGGTGGATTAAGAGATGAAAATATGATCTCTTTGGGTATTTAATTGTCAAAAGTCCGTTAAGGGTTTCCTTAGAGGTAAAAAAATAAAAACAATCCTTTCTAATGTTTTATCGTCGGCTAATTCATCACATCATTGTATCAGATTACTGAAATGGTCATAACTTTTTACTCAAAACTTGGATTGACGCAAAATTAGTGGCATTGGAAAAAGAATTAAATTACCCTTAACTTGATAAGCTATGTGCCATGTAAATCTTTATTCTGTAGTATTTTAAGTTGACCCACGTAAAATCTTATGCCAAAACTTAATCGGTAAGGAAATTTTCAACTGAACTGTCACGACCCAAAACCGAGCCGCGACTGGCACCCACACTTACCCTCCTATGTGAGCGAACCAACCAATCTAAACCCTAAAATTTCAATATAATATCAACAGAAAGTAATGCGGAAGACTTAAACTCATTAAT
>NC_028644.1:51807756-51856313 GCF_001406875.1 Solanum pennellii
GACGGTCCGTCCTGCCATTCCGTTACGAAGTTCAGAGAGTCGATTTTAGTACCCAAATTTCAGAATTCTAAGTGTTTTGGAACGAGACTCCCTCGACGGTCCGTCGTGCCCATGACGGTCCGTCATGGGTTCCGTCGTCTCAGCCAATTTTTCCAGAAATAAAATCTGCAGCTCAAAACGACTAAACAGGTCGTTACATGAACTTTGTGCTAAGCGTTTCTAGTGACCTTAATTGATATACAAAATCATTCCCACACTAAAGAATTCACCTTTACACATATTGGAAATTTTAAAATCACTTGATATGACCCTACATGTAAATGAAGAATAGTTCGGGTCTAAACTTAGAAAATTTTGGGGTGTTTGAATATCTCGCTCTTGAGATCATTCGTCCTCGAATGATGGCTGGTCTGAGAATGGAAAGGGGTTACTCTTACTCTATTCAATTCATACTCATAATCACAAAATACTTACCATAGGGTGATTATTGTGATCTAAATCACAAGATTCGGGTTCTATACCTCTGTAGGGTATCTCATCCCTAGAACATTACTCCTTACCGCTACATTCAGGTAACCTTTAGCTCATATCACGAAACACCTAATGTATGACATATTGTCCACATGTTAAAAATACCACATTTAATATTAAAACCTTAATCACTCCATACACTCCTACTAATTTTCTAAGAACTTCTCGTCCTCTCATAATCTGTACCAACTGAACTTTCATGCATTACCATCAGGAAGTTGATTTAGTACTCATTGTAAAAATATATCTCCTTCTTCTTCTATATTATTAATCTTAGATAAAATAAACACACCATCACTAACACAATAATAAATATAAATCCTCTCCTCATTGTCGCACAACACTATCAACAACACTCCTCTCCAAAACTAAAAAGGATTATTGAAAGGACTTTAGGGCAAAATATCATAAGCACAAGCCATTTGAGAATTCTGATATAAGAACATTCATGGCATGACATTATATTGCTAGACATTGAGAGTAAATCATGAACTTGTGAGACTAAACATACTACGAGATGTGAAGACTTGTATAAATATGTTCATAACATGGAACTGACATCCACAATTTTATGGATTAAGCGCGAGGTTAATGGGCTAAAGTCTTTGCCCCTCATTCTAGAAACTAAGCATACATGTGAAACTCTCTGAAGTGAATAAACATAGGTCATAAATACAATTATGTTATTAGAAACATCAACAAGATGTTGTAATAATTAAACTTTGAGGAATATGCTAGAGTACAAATAGATTGATGTACCTCTGAAACTAATTCAAAAAACATCATTATCTCATACTCAACACTTGACTTGGTTTCTCATGCTATCATCCCCCCTTAGGTCTGAGGCTGACAGTTTAAAGTTATGGATCTATTTCATTATGTTTAAGCAGTTCTACATTCCCTTTACTCTAATACTCATAACGGCTTATCTGACGGCTATTGAACTCTCCATAAGCAGGTAATAAGATTTTCTCTAACAACTCTTTCTAAGATACTTCTCTTAAATAATCTTCTCATTGACTTATAAGGCCACTTAATCTAACTCTTAAGGGAAAATAATGCTTACATCAACCATTTCCATATTAACAACTCAAGTATACTATTTAGGCACATGGAAAATCATTAATTTAATTGGAACCTCGTCTGATTATATATAATCTCGGGTACACCTCTTAATGTTCCTTGTTTACTCTTCTAACTTAGCCACTCTTCATGTACAACACTTATTCATTGCAGCTAACATCTTAATTCCTCACCTACTCTATGTCAAGTCTACGAGATCAAATCTCAAGACTATCAGCATCACCCTCATGTTGTCATTCTTTTTAACAGGACACTCATATCAAATTCAAGATTAATATTTATTACTAAATCCTGATATCAATATGATTGATCGCTTACTATGCTAACTTAAAACTACTATATAAACATTAAAAAAACCACTCGCACACCAAAACCTCATGACAAGTAGTCAATCTTCATCTCTCATTCTTCATACTTATAATTTAATGCCACCCTTCCTTTTACAACTTAAGTAATATTTACACATTTGCTATACATCATTGCCTAATTAGTTTTGTAACCCTATGAATATTATGGGGTTTCCCCAAAAAATAATAATCCTAGTTTAGAGCTACCACCTTATGAATACCCATGCTCTTCTATTCAACACCTATACTTGGTCGTTATTAACACAATGACACATCATCTTTAACTCATTTCAACTTAAAGTACACTCTAAATCATCCTAACTCGTAACTCTTACTCCACCTTCTATCATGAAACCTACACAAACTTATCACTTCTTAATCTACCTATAATGGAAAACTCCTCATCAATAACTTACTGAGTGTATGACTAAAACAACAAAATTTTCCTAATCACTATCTTCCTTTCTTAGATTACTATACCTCTGCATTCATTCTTCTAAATCTGGGGACTTTTACTACTACTACTTATAACATTGTAACTCATGCTATATCTTTAGATGAAAATATTGCTCAAGATCTAAAACTCACTTCCTCATAAGTGAAACTGAAACGGGGTTTAGGAAAAAGAGTGTAGGAATACATCTCGCTGTTAGCTTGAACACGCAATGCATGTAAATTAAAGTGCATTCTTTCGAATCCCCAAACTTAACTTACTCACGGGCTTCTCTCTAGCCCCTCTGAGGTATCTTGACTTTTTTGAAGACTTTTGCTAAGAATAATTCATCCATAAGGATCTAGATTTACTTATCAACTTCCTTGAGTATGAGGGGTAGTCAAATGGATAAGAGTAACACACGATATTGAATGAGTTTCTTATGACATAGTTTTGTTGCACGATTTAGAGTATGAAAAGAGGGAAACTTTTCTAAAATTTATGTAGTCACTCATTTATAGAAGTGGGCCCCTTACAACCATAAATAATATGCTACTTGACACGACTTCATAGACACCCTAGGAAACTTGAACTCTGTGCTCTGATACCAAGTTTGTCATGACCGGAGCTAGTACCCTGGACGTGGTCAGCATTCAAGAACCGTTGTTGGTCTCTAAGCGAACCCTCATCCCCGCTGACTATATGCAGAAGACTAATTCAAGCATACATAAGCATTAAATTAAAATAAACCTCTAATAACAACTTACTAAATCTCAAAACTTTACTGAATATACTGAGTATGAATAATAAGATTAAATAAAAAATCTGAAAGCTGAAAGACTCTCCAACATTGTCTACCTATAAAGCTTGTACTATATAAAGACGAGTGTCAGGATAATACCCACGACTACTCAAAATGTTACTAATGCTAACAACTCATAAAACAGGAGCACTTCAAAAGCAAGAAGGTCTTACTCAAAAGCTGACAAAATGATCTTAACACACTTTTGTTGAGGATACTTAGAACATGTATCTGCATCATTAAAAGATGTAGGTCAAATGACATCATCGAATTGAATTTACGAGTTTGTAATATTGCTGAACAACAAATAACTAATAGAAAGGACTCCATAGATAAAGAAATAAATGACTTAAATCATTTAAAGTTTTACTAAATACTTTCTCATATCCAAACTAAACATAATAATGGTGTATAAATGTATAAAAATACACTTTAACTCTATTGGAAGATTCTCTATCCGACAACAATCAATATGAGCTACATGATGATACAACGTCTTGCCACCTGCCAGAACTGTCTCATAGCTTACCGAAATATAGAACACCTCAACTAAGTGAATCCACTAAGTTATGCTTAAAGCAATAAATAATCATCAGAAAAGTATGACCCTTTAGCCATGTTGGCATACATGGTTTATGAAGACTTTCAGTTGTCTAAACTCGTCCCCATATCGGTGCTCGATACTACTTCCAATATTATATAATCATGCTCATATGTTTAAAACATAACTTTTCCTTTAGTTTGTGATAATTGATTAAACTACCCTCTTAAAAGAGGTAAATTCCGTTGAAATATCTTTTGAAATCATAACTCATTTAGAAATTAAATTTTTTTTATCGTGTGAAAATTGATACATGTAGGAATACATAGTCCTCTTATACTCTTGGTCAATTCATACTTGAAAACTCTTTCTAAAAAGTATATCAAATTCATATTTAATATGATCATTGATGACTCGAGAAGTCATACTACATAAATATTGATGGTATATCTAGATACCATACTACTCATACATTGATGGCATACTCGATTATCATATTAATCATGTCTTAGCAATTATTTTCTTAAAACTCATCTTTACTTTCTCAAAACTCGATTTAAGAACTCAAGTGTTGGCTTTAAAACCCATTTAAAAAATTTATAACTCAAATCATAGGGTTCGTATGGAACTATGGACATGAACGCATCAACTCAAGGATCTTAATAACAATAATAAAACTCATTATTCAAGACTCAAGAACTTAAGGACTCCAAACTCATAACTTACGATATTTATCCTCTCAAAAATACTTAATTCATATGGTTCATACTGAAATATAGACATTAACGAATCAACTCAAGAATTTTAATGCATAACATATATAACAATAATTAGGAATAGAACTTCAAAAAGAAACAAGACCTCGAGAACTCAAAATCAACTTATCTCAAGAATACTCAAATCTATGGATGGAATCCTAGATTACTCTTTTACTTATTAGAAAGTAGATGTAAGGCGTGAGAACAAACTAATCCAACACTATGATAGTCTTACATACCTAAAAGAGCAAAGTTCTTAAAAGTCTTTAAGAATCTTAAAGAAGAACTTGATTAGTGTCACGCCCGAGCCTACACCGTAGGCAGGATTGGCACTCGTTGACCATTGTTGTCCTAGAACGAACCCTTGGCCTGGCTTACTTAAATCAGCGGAAGACAAAAATTGTACTTATGATTAAAGACTTATCTCAACTATATAACAAAGTAACTAGGAATGTCTATAAAGGTTTAAACATTCAACATTGCCAAAATGGCAGTCCAAGTCTTTGACATAAGATTGAAAATGTAAAGACTATTGAACTACTAACTCTCTATGAAGCCTCTAAACTGATTGGGATGAATGTTACGACAAGTGCCACAACATTCTATTGAACTAACTAGAAAGCAACAAAATATGTCCTTCGAAATGCAAGGAGGCTCACCAACTGACTCTGGGTTCTCAGCTAGATCAACGGTGCTACATGTCGACCCTCGTTACCTGTGTTTGCATCATGATATGATGCAGTCCAACTGACATTAGTACATTGAATGTACGAGTATGTGAGTTAGAATACTAAACATAACTTAACTTGAAAAGGAGTAAGAAAGAACACTTACTTTGGCTCTGTTCAACTCATGATTTACCAACTCTTATTCAATATATGCAGCTTAAAAGTAAATGCAATGTAAACAAAAAATCTGACTAAAACACGTTATAAACTCTGAATGTATACAAGTATACAAACAATATCTAAGATGGATGTTACAATACAAATAACTGATGTGTATGAAAATACAATAATTTTGTAGGAGCTTCCCTAACCGACAACCATCACTTAAGAGCTATAGTGATGATACAACATTACTCGGCCCACGCTGTCCAGCCATCCTATCCTTGCCAGAGAATAGGACCTGAACTGCCTAATGGATCCACTAGTAAACTGTGAGAAGGGTTCATCTAAAAGGTATGACCCTTTTCTACCCATGATGGCTACATGGTTTTCATGGAGACTTGAGTTAATATGAACTCGCATCCCCACATCGGTTCTCAATACTACCTCCCAAATATATACTGGCTCTTATTTTTATAAAAACATACTGAATATGTAGCTTTGAGATCAGTGCTCAAAATACTTAGCTCAAGGCTATCTTGGAAATCATAGTTTCCCTGCTTACTTCTTGTAGAAAGCTATAAATTTTTTCTGAAAACTTTCCCTAAGGCTCCTTGAAAATCAAAACTTCCTTACTATTTAATTGTTAAAACATTTTAAGTATCTCTTGGAATACTTAGTCCTCACCTTTGAAGAAAAAACTTCAACTTACTATTTGCGTAGCTTGAACTTGAGTCTTAAAACAAAGTTAAAATGTTTAAATAAGACCCTTGAAAACCTTTAAGGACTTTACTTTACTTTAACTTACCTCTTAGCTTTAGACTTGGCTCCTTAACTTCCTTGACTTTGACCTTAACTTTTCTTGAATTGAATTATGGATTCAAGGTTATGATTTGAGTTCTTTGATGATTTCTAGGTATTTAGAAATAATATGAAATAATTAGAATCATTGGAAGGTGTTAATGTACCTTGGAAGGACTTAAAAGGACTAAACTATGAAAACTGGACAAAAACAGCCGAGTTGGGCATACAAGTGGCACCCCACGCCAGCCTCAGTAGATTGAGGCTTGGTTCTGGCGCGCCGCGCCAGCTCTCTATTCACTGAGGCCATTTTCTGGCGCACTGCAGGCGCGACGTGCCTGATCCTTCCCAGATACGTCTGACGAATTTTTCAACTCGTTTTTCATCTCCAAAACTTTCTAGTTTTTTCACCTAACATCTGGAACTATAGATACTCTCAATAACCAACAAATTTAACTCAAAATTATGCAGAGAAACAAGAACTCAACCAACAATGGCAGCCAACAATATTTCAATCAACAAGAATTCAAAACTTTTCTTCAAACTTAACTTCTAACATGAAATCAACTCATAGATTGCTTAATTGAAAGAAAATAGTGTGTGGGTGAACGAACCCAACACAGAAATATCTCACATACCTCGATAGGGATCACCCTCGACGAATTCCACTAGCAAAACCATAGCGTTCTTAAAGAATTCTTGATCTTTCTCTTCTCTTCTCTCTTCTCCTCAAGCCCTAAGCGTTCTCAACCTTACCCTTACTAAAATCCGGATTGGACTTTTCTCTGTCCAACAACCCAACTTTTGAAGGACATATCTCCTTATACGACATCAAAAATGTGCAAACTCGACTCCGTTGGAAATATATTCGCGAGATCTTTCCAACGATATAAAAAACTCTCTCTAAATATTCCTGAGCTGAGAGTTATGACCGTTTGAAAATGGCCAAAACTCACTTTTTTTTAAAAAATTAGGAAATTTTCCAGATTTCCCTATTTATTTGAAAAAATGATTATTCTTGGTTTCTTAGCTTATTATTAGTTAGTTCAAGGTACGAGATGTTACAATATTTCCTCCTGGAAACATTCATCCTCGAATGAGAACTCCTTCACTAAGCTAAGGGTTTTAACATCGTTTAAGCACTCAACAACAAAAGCAAATAACAACCTGCTTATGCATAGTCTTATAAGCGCTAAGAATAGAATTTAATACCTTGATATGCATTCTCTCCGGATTCAAAGAGATGGGGATATATCTTTTTCATATCTTCATCAGTTTCCCAAGTCTCTTCCTCAACGAATTGGTTCATCCAAAGAACCTTGACTAATGCAACTTCCTTTGTCCTCAACTTGCAAACTTGACAATTAGAAATTTGAATCAGAACTTTTTCGTAGGATAATCTATCCTTAATATCAACATTCTCGGTTGGTACAATCAATGAAGGATCACCCAAGCACCTTTTCAACATATGAATATGGTATACCGGATGAACCACCATTAATTCTTGGGGTAGCTTCAACTCATAAGCCACATTGCCAACTCTCTTGAAGATTCTGTAAGGACCAATATACCGGGGAGTAAGTTTTTCCTTCTTACGAAACCTCACAACACCTTTCATGGGTGAGAGCTTTAGGTACACCCAATCATCCATCGTAAACTCTAACGGCCTTCTCCTAACATCTGTGTAGGACTTTTGGCGACTCTATGCCATTTCCAATCTTTCTTGAATTACTTTCACCTTCTTCATAGCCTGGTGAAATAGATTTAGTCATATCATCCCTACTTCACCAACTTCAAACCACCCAATAGGAGATCTGCATCTTCCCCTATAAAGATTTTCAGATGGATCCATTTGGATGCTCAAATGGCAACTGATTTTATAAGCGAACTCAATGAGAGTTATGTGATCATCCCAATTCCTTTGAAATCAATCACACAAGATCTCAACATATCTTATAAGATCTGGATAATACGCTTTGCTTGTCCATTTAACTGAGGATGAAAAACAGTGCTTAAGTTCACCTTTGAACCCAAACCTTTCTAGAAAAAGTTTCAAAATTGTGCAGTAAATTGTGCACCTCTATCTGAAATAATGAAGACCATAAATCCATGAAGTCTCACCACCTTTTGAAGGTACAACTTAGCATAGTCCTCGACCGAATAAGTAGTCTTTACCAGCAAGAAATGGGCTGACTTTGTCGTTTTGCCGACAATAACCCAAAAAGAATCATGCTGCCTGCGAGATCTTGGCAAGCCTGTGATAAAGTCCATGTTAATCATCTCCCACTTTCATTCTGGAAGTACTATAGTCTGAGACGAACCTCCAGAACTTTGGTGCTCTACTTTCACTTGTTGGCAATTTGGGCACTTGGCAACAAACTCAACAATTTTTTTCTTCATGCCTTCCCACCAATTTACCTCTCTTAAATGGCGGTACATCTTGGTGGAACCCGGATAAATGGAATATCTGGAGTTACGAGCCTCTTCCAAGATCCTCTCTTTAAGTCCATCCACCCTAGGTACCATCAATCTACCTTGGTACTTCAGTACACCATCTCCCTCCTGTTCAAAATCCAATATCTTTTCTTGTGAGAATTTGCCTTCAAGTCAAAAAAAGGGGTTTTGGTCTTTTTTTCTCTTTCACCTCTGACACTAGTGATGATTCGGCCCCATTAGTCACCACTATCCCTTTTTTTTGGAATCCATAAGTCTGACTCTCAGACGTGCGAGTATGTGCACATCTATAGCTAACTCCCTCTTTTCATTTCCAACATGGGCGTTACTCCTCATGGATAACCTACTTAAGGCATCATCAACTAAATTAGTCTTACATTGGTGGTAAAGAATACTCATATCGTAACCCTTGAGTAATTCTAACCACCTTTTTGTCTGAGATTTAGCTCATTCTGAGTGAACACATATTGGAGGCTTTTGTGATTAGTGAATATGTCAACATGAACACCAAACAAGTAGTGAAGCCATATCTTCAAAGTAAACACTACCGTAACCAATTCTAATTCATGAGTTAGATAATTCTTCTCATGAACCTTTAACTGTCTAGATGCATAAGTTGTAACCTTGCCATTCTGCATCAACACACAGCCCAAACCAAATCTCGATGCATCACAGTACACCAAAAAACCTTAAGTACCCTATGGTAAGGTCAAAACTAAAGTAGTAGTTAATATCTTTTTCAATTCTTGAAACATTTTTTCACAAGCTTCAGACCATCGAAACTTAATTGTCTTCTGAGTTAGCTTGTTCAAACGAGACGATACAGATGAAAAACCTTCAATAAACCTCCTATAATAGCCAGCCAAACCCTTGAAACTCCGTATATCTATTGGAAATGTGGGTCTAGGCCAACTTTGAACTGCTTTTATCTTTTGGGTATCAAGTCTAATCCCATCACCGAAAACAATGTGGCCCAAGAATGCCACGGACATAAGCCGAAACTCACACTTGGAGAACTTGGCATATAATTACTTATCTTTCAAAGTCTGCCGAACAATATTGATGTGACAAGCATGATCTTTTTCATTCCTTGAATAAACCAGTATGTCATCAATGAAGACAATGACAAACAGATCTAAGTAAGGTTTGAAGACTCTGTTCATAAAATCCATAAATGTTGTCGGTGCATTCGTCAAATCAAAAGACATAATCAGAAACTCATAGTGCCCATACCTAGTTCTAAAAGTTGTCTTTGGAATATCACATTCCCTAACTTTTAACTGATGGTAGCCCGATCTTAGATCGATTTTCGAGAAGCAAGAAGCAACCTAAAGTTGATCAAAAGAATCATCTGTCCTGGGAAAAGGATAGTTATTCTTGATGGTCACTTTATTCAATTGGTGGTAATCTATACACATCGTAAGAGAACCATCTTTCTTTCTCACAAATAAGACCGAAGCGCCCCAAGGGGAGACACTTGGTCTAATAAAGCCCTTTTCCGACAAATCTTTCAATTCTTCTTTTAATTTTTGCTTTACCAGTTCTTCACACTCTTCCTTCTAATTGGTTGATCTAATGATTCTTTTTGTAAGCTTCACTTGTTGCGTCTTCGCTTAGTCACAAGAATCCAACCTTCATCGGCATCTATATCAGCTTGAGATTTTTATTTTTCCAATGAAGCTCCTTCATGCATTCAGAGATACATATTTGGGCTGGATCGACTGAGCCAAATGTGATGGAGATTTGGTTAGAAATACTTTCTCATCACCAAGGACAATATTCTTTTCTCTAACTAATCATATCACTCTATCTTTGAAGACATAACATTTTTCAAGAGGATGACTCACAAGTTTATGATACTTGTAATAATTTGGGTCATCAGCTTTCCCAACATTATCAGGTCGCTTCATCTCCAAAAACTCAATGAGCTTTAACGCAAGCAAAACATCAGAAATGTTAGAATCCAAGAAGCGGTATTTCTTTTCTTGCATCTCCCTTAGGATGAAATTTTGGTTCGAACATGCTTGAAAATTCATTCTCACATTTTGCTTTATGCCCTATTCGTAGTAAACTTCGCAGGCGACACATTAACATTTATGGATTCTTTGTTGTCACTCATGGGCACAAATTTGCTACATCTCTTGGGCTCGTGCTTGCTCTTCCTTTGCGAGGATCGTGGACAAAATTCATATCTTTCCCAGCAGTTGACATGCTCAACTCTACATCATGAGTACGAGTAGCTAGATCTTCGAATGACTTTGGACTTATTCCTTGTAAGATATAAAGAAGCTCCTAGTGCATCCCTTGAATACACATTTCTATCGCTGAAGCTTTACTAAGCCTATCCTTCCAATTCAGGCTCGTGTTCCTCCACCTATTTATGAAATCTATGACCGGTTCATCCTTTCTTTGGCGAGTATTCGTGATTTATACCATACTTACTGTACGCCTTGTGTTGTAGAAGTGATTGAGAAACTCGTGATCTAGTTGTTCCCAACTATCGATAGAATTGGGCTCGAGATCCGTATAACAATCAAAGACATTTCCCTTAAAAGAGTGGACAAAATACTTGACAAGGTGGTATCCATAGGTCCTAACATTATGACATGTCTCCACAAAGTGTGCAACATATTTCTTTGGATTCCCTTTACCGTCGAATTGTTGAAACTTAGGAGGTTGATAACCAACAGGCATTCCGAAGCTATCAATTCTCGCAGTCTATGGTTTGACATACATATGAAAGGACTTGGTGGAGACTTTATACTTATCTTTGATAGTTCCTTTAATGAACTCCTTCAAGCGATCAAGTGGGATCATTCCTTTAGAAGAAAGTGTCATCTCATTAACAAGCAGTGCTTTCTTCGAGGTTCTCCAATCTCTTGAACGTCAACACATTTTTTGGGTGCATGATTCACTTCTCCATCTAAAAGTTCTTCCATTCAATCCATCAACTTATCAATTCTAGACTCTTGGTATTGTACATGATTTGTCAATTCTTCAACCAACTTTGTCAGATTTGCGAGTTGTTCCTCAGCGGAAGAAGCACCAGTCACCATTGTTTACATGATCATTGGAGATGTAGGAGAGTAGCATGGATTATTGAGTAAGTTGATCTTCAGTGGAATCACGTTAAGTGATGCAGGTGGAGATGATTCATTTGTTGAATCATAGTTCTTCTTTGTGGTTGAGTTCTTGGAACCAGATTGCTCAAGTAGTGATAAGGTCTTCTTGATCTTTTCAGCAAAATTGATTTCCCCTTCTAAAGCATTTGTGGAGGAAGTTGATCCTTTTAGAGTCACAGACCTAAAACTGGAGTTGACGCGGACGACACTTGAAGTGTTTGTAACCTAGCATAGGAGCTTTGCTCCTCGTAACAGCTCCAAAACTTCCATAGGGAACACCCAGAATGTCTTCAACTTCAGTAGAGAGCTTGGAGCTAGTGCTCCTAGAGGCAATTGATTGAGAGTTGATCTTCATGGAAGTCATCTCGATATTCTTTAATGTTTAAAAAGTTGAGATGAGAGGTAGAGATTGTCCAACTAGGCGTGCTAGAATTTGTACATAGTAAAATTCGCATCGAGAAAACAATAATCAAGAACAGAAAATTATAGACACAACTACTTTATTATTTCAAGTGCGAGTATTACAATCTCTATATCCTCCACAATTCACCTTTTCAAATATAACTCAAGGGATCTTAGCTTGATCTTGAACTTGAGATTTATCTTGATCTTGATCTCGCCCTTGGATTTGATCTTGATTTGAACTTTATCTTGAATTTTATCTTGAACTTATCTTGATCATGAACTTGAACTTTATCTTTATCTAGACTTCTAGTTGAATCCAAGGGCTTCGAGCTTGATCTTTAATCCGGCGGTCTTGATCTTGATCGTTCTTGAAACTTGAATGCTTGAATTCTGAACTCTTGAACTTGTAGAGAAATCTGCAGCTTTTGATCCACGAGCATTCTCTAGATTCTTGTTAAAATTCTTGACCCTCTGTTCTGAATTTTGAGACCCCTATTTATAGTTTTAGAAATGAGGAGTTGCGATTGGAATAAGACTCCCTTCGGCCAGTCAGATTTAAGTGACATGACATGTGGGCTTTATGGAGCAGACTTTAATTAAATTCATATTTATTGAATTTAAATAATTAATTTAATTATATTAATACATATATATTTATAAATTTAATACAATCTGAATTGTTCAATAAATTTATATTTAAATAAATTTAAATGCTACAACGTGAAAAAGGAAAAAATTGTGGGTGATTGTTTAGAGGGATGTATCCGAACAAGTAAAAGAAATTGAAGAAAAGAGAGATTTTTGAAATAGAAAATAAGAGTAAAAAAAAGTGTAGTTACATAATTTTTCCTAAATTAAATAGTGATTTTTAAAGTACGAATAACACTCCCAATAATTTAAATACAAAACTAAAAAAAAATAAAAAATAAAAAAAAGGAAGGAGGTGAGGTGTACTATTGGGTATTTTGCCCCACACTTTCTTTTTCTTGTACCAAACTTTTAAGGCGTTAAACTATAGCCTCGCTCTCCTTTTGTGATTATTGTTCTTCACCAATGCTGAAAATTTATGGTGTTGTATATCCATTCTAGTTTGACTACTTCAAGATTTGAATTCGTTTGAGCCTTCAATGATTGTGAAGAAATATATGCACACAACCTGATCGATGAAATAAGAAATATATGCACACAACCTGATCGATGAAATACCTCAGTGGATGAGTATGTTGAATTTTCGATGAGGTTGGGTTTTTAGGCGTCCCTATTGTCAGAAGAAGAAAACAAATCCGTTGCTGGTTGTTTAAAGTGTATCTTTCATGGTAACTTTAAGTTGATCTTACAATGGGAATGCGTAGCGTGAGGAGGAACCTTATACCTCGAGCTAAGATGTTGACAGCCAAGATTAGTGGGGTGATGTGGTTTCATCACTGCTCAGAGGAATTCCAGGACGAGTCTTTGTCTTCCGAATGGTACGAGAAAGCTTTCTCAAAATTAACAAAATTGAACCTTTTGCTGAAAAATGTGGACTTAGTTGATGGGAAGTTAGTAAATGTTAGTGATCACTCAAGAGTGTATGATGAAAGTTTGGAACAAAAGTTATCTTATTTTAAATCACTGGCTAGGACCTTTATTGGGTGTCCATCGATGCAAGAAATGATGAATAAGAATGTGGCGCAAGCATTAGCTGATGTACAATGTGATCAGCCTGTCTGTTTCAGTAAAGATAGCGAGAGGGAATCAATTACAGTTGATTCCCTTGCAAAAATTTCAAACTTCCTGAATGTTTCTGCACAACAAAGGAAGCTTGTCAGGCAATCAATATGTGCACAGGTTACAAAGTACCCCGTATGGACAGGGACAGTTGAGGAGATATTGAATGGACTGAAATCTAATATTGATTTTCTAAATTGTAGATGTCCGAATAAAGATATTAGAATGGCGCAACAAATAGTTACAACTTGTCAAATGTATTTAGAGAATGCAACTTCTTATGACCCTGAATCCACTTCATGGATGCGCATCGCACCTGCAAAAGGTGTGGAGTCACCTGCTTCCCATAAGTGGGAAGGTGTTCTTGAAATGTTCGGCGACCTTATTGATTGTTTGAGTGAAGAGAAAAGATTAACTTCGGAGGTAAAGAAGCTTGAGGTCATGAAAGAGGGGCTTCATCAGATTAAGGATGTTTTCATAGACAAAAACATTGGATTTAAGGAAGCTCGCTATCAGGAGAGTTTAGTGCATAAAAAGTTGACTAAGACATTGGGACACTCATCACGGTGTGCGTTCACACTTCTTCTTTATTATCTTTATGGCAGCATCTGGGATGTTGATATTGAAGTATGTGGAGGGCTTTATCCAATTGGTCGTGGGGATAAGTTTCGTCTGTGCATGGGAAAGATCCTAACGTCTGATGAGCAGAATATGCTGCAGAGCGGGGTAAAGCAGCTAAGCAGAGCTCTGGGGCTTTTCAAGTTTGTATGGGAAACAGCAGGAATGAAAGGCGACCTTGAAGTACAAGGCCATCTGTGGTGCATTGGTGCCAAGTATAAGTCATTTACCTATAGAAACAATATGTTCTTGCTGCATTCTATAAGTTGCTGATGTACTGACAGGGAAAGCTAGAAATGTGGAAGATGCATTCATCAATGTGTATAGTAGGTTAGTATGTAACAACTTTTTGCTGCCATTAAAATGCATCTCTACTCATATCATTCCCAATATGTTACTTATGATGGGGAAACTTTGTCTGAGTAACAAGACAATTATTACGTCATTTGTTTGTTACAAATGGTCTACTCAGACACTCTTATCTCATAAACTGTTTTTTCTATTCAAGTTGTAACCTATTGCCTTTGATGTTCTTCCCTTTAACTTCAACTAGCACAGGGTGGCATCAGTCACTTCTTGATTACAATAATTAAGAAAGAAGACTTGTTGACATGTTCCACCAAGTTTTGGTAATTTTGTGATGTTGCTCAATTCTGAAGTTAGTTGACTTAGCTAGTGTTATTTCCTTTGCTGCTTGTGACGAGGACTCAATTATCTACCCATTTATATATTTGAAGTTTTAAAAAAATATTGTGAATCTCAGGCTGTTCCACGAGCCTAAAAGATGATGTGATAGGGTACATCAATTATGTTTACAAGGTGAAATTCCATAGTATAACTTGCGCCCCAGTTAATTTCCCATATCAAGCAGAAAAGAGTCCTGGGCACCAATAACTAAAATGGTAATTGGTAGGGCATGATGATGAATGTCATAGTGTCCTTTAATATGTTGTTTATTGTTGCACTTTCACTTGGAAATTATTTTTGAACAATATATATTTAGTTCACAGAAATCGTAGACAGTAAAAACAAAGGAAATGCATAAGAATGCAACAACAACAAAAGAACAACCACATACTCGGTGAAATTCCACAAGTGGGTTCTGGGGAGGGTGGGATATGTTATTCTTACAATAACTTGTATTTATGAAGTTAATGAACAGAAACAGAAACAAGATGAAGCAGAAAGAATTTAAAATACAAGAATTAATCCGAGTCCACAGAAACTACTGTGTGTCCTTAAGAAATTTAATCCCCTCACTGTACCCAAGGTTATGGATTAATTTTTCCCAAGATAAAACGGATTAAACCTGTTAAAGAAATAGCGGTACCTCAAACTTCTTTAACTTCAACGAACTGAAGAACAGCAACAAGTCACACAGACTCAGTCGATCGACACTTTGATTTTATTTTGAGAGAAAAAATAAATGCAGAGAAAGAAAAATTTTCAGTGTTTTTAAAAAATCAAAAATTGACTTCCTTTTATAGCCATTTTCAGCAAGGAACATGTCTGTTCAGTGAAATCTGTTCAGACCCATTTTATCCATAAAGTTGTGTCTTTTGGAAAAAATAACAACTTTTCGAAAAAATGTGTCTGTTAGGAAAAATAACTACNAACAAATCTTTACACAAACTGTTTCTGATTTAACGATAAAGTTTTTATGTTCTTTTAATCGTTAATCGAATGAATTTTAAAAATTCAAGCAGAGTAGAAAACCATAAAGGTTTTAATCTCCAGAAACCTCAAATACAGAAACTGTTAAATTTCTTAAGATTGTTATTCTTACAATAACTTGTATTTATGAAGTTAATGAACAGAAACAGAAACAAGATGAAGCAGAAAGAATTTAAAATACAAGAATTAATCCGAGTCCACAGAAACTACTGTGTGTCCTTAAGAAATTTAATCCCCTCACTGTACCCAAGGTTATGGATTAATTTCTCCCAAGATAAAACGGATTAAACCTGTTAAAGAAATAGCGGTACCTCAAACTTCTTTAACTTCAACGAACTGAAGAACAGCAACAAGTCACACAGACTCAGTCGATCGACACTTTGATTTTATTTTGAGAGAAAAAATAAATGCAGAGAAAGAAAAATTTTCAGTGTTTTTAAAAAATCAAAAATTGACTTCCTTTTATAGCCATTTTCAGCAAGGAACATGTCTGTTCAGTGAAATCTGTTCAGGCCCATTTTATCCATAAAGTTGTGTCTTTTGGAAAAAATAACAACTTTTCGAAAAAATGTGTCTGTTAGGAAAAATAACTACTTTTTGGAAAGTAACGACTTTTCGGAAAAATAAAAACTTTTCGGAATGTTACCGTTACCCGCAAATTTATAAGAGATAATATTAACATGATTTATTTGATTTAACAAAAACTGATTAAATAAATTTTGTCCAAAAAATTTATCAATCAATCACTTGCCAAATCCAAATCCAAATCCAAATCCAAATCCAAAGCCGAGCCGAGCGAGCGACGACGACAACGGCGCGAGGGGGCATCTTCTTCTTATCTCTTTTAAGAAGTAATGGAAGTGTTTCCTTCTATAAGGACAACAATTTCCATTTCTTTTGCCGATACGGGAGAAATGACTTTTCATTTGCATTTTGCAAATGACTTTTCATTTTCCTCCAAAGTAGTTCCCTCACTTTTCATATTCTCTCTTTTCTTTTCCCATTCACACTTGCTAAAACCCAACAATCCCCCACATGAATGGGGAAGGCTATTGTTAAAACATATGCATGAAAAAACTTGTGTGTCTTGTAGGTAAAGGTTAATCGCATCTGGATAAGTAGGTTTCCCTTTAAACTTTCCGTAGTGAACATATATCGGATATACTCGGTCAATCGGTAGATTTGATATCTTTGAACCGTCGAGCTTTGGTGTATACCTAGACAACATATGTCACACAATCAACCCTTGAACTGTTCTTAGTTCTCATTGTTTTGTTCGTTTCAGCCATGAACACATCTTGGATAGTAAGTGCTTAAAGAACTGGCCTTACCGGATTCTCCTTGAAGCGGCTTACACTTCACACTTACATAGGTGATTTCTAAATGTGTTATCCCATAGATACACCATTTGATATTCCCTGTATCAAACTTAGAAACCATTAAAAAGTCCTTATGTCTTTATCCTGGTTACTAAACATTGTCTCATCATGAGAATGGACCATAAAATAATAATAATAATTTTATTATATTTTTTATTTGACAATGTTGAACCGTCATCAATGACTTTGTTTTATCTCCTTGAACCTATATCTTGGGATCTCCAGTCTTCTAGGTAGAGTTACCGCCACGATGACTTGTTCTCGGTCATAGTCCCATTCCCGTCGATGATTTGTAAGTGGATCCGACACATTATCTTTTGACTTCACATAGTCAATTGTGATAATTCCACTAGAGAGTAGTTGTCTCACAGAGTTATGTCTTCGTCTTATGTGACGAGACTTGCCGTTATACATAATGCTTCCAGCCCTTCCTATTGCAGCTTGACTATCACAATGTATGCATATAAGGGCCATTGGTTTGGGCCAAAATGGAATATCTTCTAAGAAATTCCGGAGCCATTCAGCTTCTTCACCTGCCTTGTCTAAAGCAATGAATTCAGACTCCATTGTAGAGCAAGCTATACATGTTTGTTTGGATGATTTCCAAGATATTGCTCCTCCACCAATAGTAAAAACGTATCCACTTGTGGATTTTGTTTCAGTTGACCCAGTAATCCATTTTGAATCACTATATCCTTCAAGAACGGTTGGATATCTGTTGTAATGTAAAGCATAGTTTTGAGTGTCATCTAAGTATCCCAAAACTCTCTTCATTGCCAACCAATGATTATGATTAGGATTACTTGTGTATCGACTCAGTTTACTGATAGCGCAAGCTATGTCTGGTCGTGTACAATTCATGACATACATTAAGCTTCCCAATACGCTAGCATAGTCCAATTGAGACTGACTTTCGCCTTTATTCTTTGCAAGATGAAGATTTACATCAATTGGAGTCTTTGCCCTTTTAAAATTCAAAAATTTGAATTTTTCAAGTATCTTTTGAATATAATGAGTTTGAGACAATGCTAGACCGTTAGGAGTTTTAAGAATTTTAATTCCTAATATCACATCAGCAACTCCTAAATCTTTCATATCAAACTTACTAGCAAGCATACGCTTTGTAGCTTTTATATTAGCAATGTCTTTGCTCATTATAAGCATATCATCTACATATAGGCATAAAATAACTTCCTGATTTGGAGTATCTTTAATGTAAACACATTTATCACATTCATTGATCTTAAATCCATTTGACAACATGGTTTGATCAAACTTTGCATGCCATTGTTTTGGTGCTTGTTTTAGCCCATAAAGTGACTTAATAAGTTTGCACACTTTCTTTTCTTTACCAGGAACTACAAAACCCTCAGGCTGTTCTATGTAAATTTCCTCTTCAAGCTCTCCATTTAAGAAGGCTGTTTTCACATCCATTTGATGAATTTCAAGACCGTATACTGCAGCTAGTGCAATTAACATCCGAATTGATGTAATCCTAGTCACTGGTGAGTATGTGTCAAAATAATCAAGACCTTCTTTTTGTCTAAAACCTTTGACAACAAGTCTTGCTTTATATTTGTCAATAGTTCCATCGTCTTTCATCTTCCTTTTAAAGATCCATTTTGAACCCAAGGGTTTGTTCCCTGGAGGAAGATCAACCAACTCCCAAGTATGATTGCTTAAGATTGATTCAATTTCACTATTAACAGCCTCCTTCCAAGAGGTTGAGTCGCTAGACAACATTGCTTCCTTGAATGTTTGAGGCTCACTTTCAAGAAGAAATGTTACAAAATCTGATCCAAATGAAGTAGATGTCTTTTGACGTTTACTGCGTCTTGGACTTTCTTCATTTTGTTCATTCTCTTTTGGTTCTTCTCTGGGTTGTTTAGATCCCCCACTAGATGACTCAAGTCTAGTTTTATACGGATAGATATGTTCAAAAAATTCAGCACTATCTGATTCCATTACCGTATTATCATGAATATCCGGATGTTCGGACTTATGAACCAAAAATCGACATGCCTTACTGTTTGTGGCATATCCAATGAATACACAATCCACAGTCTTAGGTCCTATTTTTACCCTCTTAGGTATAGGAACTTGGACTTTGGCTAGACACCCCCACACTTTGAAATATTTCAAATTGGGTTTTCTACCTTTCCATTTCTCATATGGAATTACATTTGTCTTTGAGTGAGGCACTCTGTTAAGTATCTGATTTGCTGTAAGGATAGCTTCCCCCCACAAGTTCTGTGGTAAACCTGAACTTATAAGTAATGCATTCATCATTTCTTTTAAAGTTCGATTTTTTCTTTCTGCAATTCCATTAGACTGAGGAGTGTAGGGAGCAGTAGTTTGATGGATTATTCCATTTTCTAAACATATTTCTGCAAATGGAGATTCATATTCTCCACCTCTATCACTTCTGATCATTTTGATCTTTTTATCTAACTGATTTTCAACTTCAGTTTTATATTGCCTAAATGCATCTATTGCTTCATCCTTACTATTTAGCAAATAGACATAACAATATCTAGTGCAATCGTCAATAAAAGTTATGAAATACTTTTTCCCACCACGTGATGGTGTTGACTTCATGTCACAAATATCAGTGTGAAACAATTCTAAAGGATTTGAATTCCTTTCAACAGATTTATAAGAATGCTTAGCATACTTAGATTCAACACAAATTTGACATTTTGATTTATTGCACTCAAATTTTGGCAAAATATTTAAGTTAATCAGTTTTTGCAAGGTTTTGTTATTAACGTGTCCCAAACGTTCATGCCATAAACATTTAGACTCAAGCAAGTAATAAGAAGCAAAATCTTTATTCATATCAACTGCAATTACATTGAGTTTGAAAAGGCCATCACTAAGGTAGCCTTTTCCTACATACATATCATTTTTGCTTACTACTACTTTATCAGAAACAAATACACATTTAAATCCATTCTTGGTCAGAACTGGAATTGAAACTAAATTCTTTCTCAATTCTGGAACATATGAGACCCTATTCAAAGTCACCACCTTGCCTGATGTCATCTTTAATAGGACTTTGCCAGTTCCTTCCACCTTTGCAACAGCGGAGTTTGCCATAAACAATTTTTCATCTGTAAGTGCTGGAGTATATGATGAAAATAATTCTTTGTTGGCACAAACATGGCATGAGGCACCAGAATCTATCCACCATTCTCTTGGATTTCCAACCAAGTTACATTCTGAAAGCATTGCACAGAGATCGTCCATTTCTCCTTTGGATTCAGCCAAGTTTGCTTGATCCTTCTTTTTCTTGTCCTTCTTAGGACCCCGACATTCATTAGCCCTATGACCATGTTTACCACAATTAAAGCAGTTTCCATTGAATTTCTTCTTAGGAGGATTGCTTTTTGGACCAGATGCTTTCTTTCTTTTCTTTAATTTTGTGGGATCTTCTTCAACAAAATTTACTCCAGATATTGCTGAATTACCACGTGACCTCTTTTCTGCAGCCTTATTATCCTCTTCGATTCTCAACCTTACTATGAGATCTTCAACAGTCATCTCCTTGCGTTTGTGTTTCAAGTAGTTTTTAAAGTCCTTCCACAATGGAGGTAACTTTTCAATAATTGCAGCCACTTGAAAAGCATCATTCACAATCAATCCTACATTAAAGGTTATGTGAGTATTAAGGGAAAACTTAATATTTCTAACATAGGCATTAAATAAATTTATACCTTCAGCAAGGAGATCATGGATTATGACCTGCAATTCTTGAACTTGGGTGACGACAGTCTTACTGTCTATCATCTTATAGTCCAGAAATTTTGCCACAATGAATTTCTTCATTCCGGCATCTTCTGTTTTGTACTTCTTTTCTAAAGCATCCCAGAGTTCTTTTGAGGTTTTGGCATTGCTGTACACATTGTACAGATCATCTTGCAGACCACTCAAAATATAATTTTTACACAAAAAATCTGAGTGTGTCCATGCTTCTGTTACCAAGAATCGTTCATTAGCCGGAGTTTCATCTGACATAACAGGAACATTCTCATTGATGAACTTCTGCAGACTCAACGTAGTGAGATAGAAGAACATCTTTTGCTGCCATCTCTTAAAGTCGACTCCAGAAAACTTTGCAGGTTTCTCAGCCGGTGCTAAGGCAGCATTTGAACGATTATGTGCAACCGTTGTTGTTGCAGCACTTACTGTTCCAGCATTTGTTTGACTTGAATTAGTCATTTTTTTTTTTCACAAATGGCAGATAAATTAAGTATTTAAAATACTAACAGTAAAGAACAAATCTTTACACAAACTGTTTCTGATTTAACGATAAAGTTTTTATGTTCTTTTAATCGTTAATCGAATGAATTTTAAAAATTCAAGCAGAGTAGAAAACCATAAAGGTTTTAATCTCCAGAAACCTCAAATACAGAAACTGTTAAATTTCTTAAGATTGTTATTCTTACAATAACTTGTATTTATAAAGTTAATAAACAGAAACAGAAACAGAAATAAGATGAAGCAGAAAATAATATAGAATACAAGAATTAATCCGAGTCCACAGAAACTACTGTGTGTCCTTAAGAAATTTAATCCCCTCACTGTACCCAAGGTTATGGATAATTTTTCCCAAGATAAAACGGATTAAACTTGTTAAAGAAATAGCGGTACCTCAAACTTCTTTAACTTCAACGAACTGAAGAACAGCAACAAGTCACACAGACTCAGTCGATCGACACTTTGATTTTATTTTGAGAGAAAAAATAAATGCAGAGAAAGAAAAATTTTCAGTGTTTTAAAAAAATCAAAAATTGACTTCCTTTTATAGCCATTTTCAGCAAGGAACATGTCTGTTCAGTGAAATCTGTTCAGACCCATTTTATCCAGAAAGTTGTGTCTTTTGGAAAAAATAACAACTTTTCGAAAAAATGTGTCTGTTAGGAAAAATAACTACTTTTTGGAAAGTAACGACTTTTCGGAAAAATAACAATTTTTCGGAATGTTACCGTTACCCGCAAATTTATAAGAGATAATATTAACAGGATTTATTTGATTTAACAAAAACTGATTAAATAAATTTTGTCCAAAAAATTTATCAATCAATCACATCATTTGCCAAATCCAAAGCCGAGCGAGCGACGACGAAGGCGCGAGGGGGCATCTTCTTCTTATCTCTTTTAAGAAGTAATGGAAGTGTTTCCTTCTATAAGGACAACAATTTCCATTTCTTTTGCCGATATGGGAGAAATGACTTTTCATTTGCATTTTGCAAATGACTTTTCATTTTCCCTCCAAAGTAGTTCCCTCACTTTTCATATTCTCTCTTTTCTTTTCCCATTCACACTTGCTAAATCCCAACAGGATATACGTAGACCTTACCCCTACCTTTGTGGAGTAGGAAGCCTGCTTTTGATAAACCTTAAGCTATTTACAATGCTTCTAAAATTTCTAGGATAGCTACAGTGTCCACTAGTGGGGTTCTTCTTTACACCAAAAATGGAAATAACAAAAGGGAGTTTATCTTGATCTTCTGAATTTGATTACTCATGCCTTGAAAGCAAATCAAGTTTTTTCCCCTCAAATGTGTCCACCAAATACATAGTGGGATCATCTTCAATCAATTCTTCTGTTTAAGTAACCATCCTAACCTCTTCCAGCATTTCACAACTCCAAAGAGTTTTTAGGCGTTGCCCATTTGATACTCGTGCTTAAAAAGATGTTCCAAATTTGAGAAGTCACTTCACAATGTAAAAAAAAGGTGACAGTTACTTTCAGCTTCCTTACCACAAAGATAGCATCTTGAAGATACTGAATGCCTCTCTCCCTTATTTTCACCCGTTAAGCATGCCTCTTTTACTACCAACTACATAAAGTGACCGTGGATATTCCTTTATTGTGTCCGTGCTTTCAAACTTTTGGGAAGCATTATTCAGTTTTTAGATTTATCTGAGCACCGTGTCTTCAACAAATTAAGTAATCCAGATTTTCTCCACACATGATGTTGAAACATTCTATGGTTTTAACTGTCTAGAAATTCAATTATGTGGTATGTTTAGTGAATCAGCTACTTATACAAAAAGGTTTAGTCAATTAGCTTCCATCATTGAGTCTCAGTGTCCTAGTAGTCTTTGTCACTTATCTATTTTTTAGATTGTCTTGAGTCTGAAGCATAATACTCCTGAGGATTATACAAAATAAGTTGGATGTTCTGTCAAATTAGTTGTAATGGACACAATATAGGAAAAGTCTCTCTAATGGTTTTGAAGTTTGATTTTCAATTGGAGAATATGTTCTTTTGGAACCCTCAATTACATACTAATGGCTCCAAAGCTCTTTGTTACAGCTTCAAGTTGATGGCGACTTGAATCAAAATATGAATTCAAAAGCCTTGTCTACTCTAAATGTTAGTCCTCTTGATCTCTCTCTGTGGCAGAAAGTCGAAACACCAGCCTAAAGTACTCTGGAAGTGATGTTCAACAACATGTCAATCCCTATAGGTCTTCTGAGAAAGAGAGCACCCTTCTGTTTAAATCTAGCTTCCATCCCTTTTCGAGATGCTACAGATTTTGCATTGTCTCATTTACGTCAGGAAGATGGCATCTCAGGATTCTAGCATTTGGAAATATGATAGGACTGGAGTAACTGATGGTAGTATTGGGTCAAGTAGAAATTCACCTGTATTGGCTAAGCTCTTACAATGGGGTAGGTAGAATAGGGGAGTTTATGGTGATAGGTTGCAGAACAGTGGTTATTATTTTCCTCTCTAGAAGATGTTCCCTACATGAATGGTGTTTTGGAATATGTGTTAATACACAAATTCCGAGAGTTTCGAAAGAAATGATTTGTTACTTCCCAAAAAAATGAAATTGTTCATTATATTGTGATTACAGTGAGTTCCAAAGAAATTGACAAGGAAAACTTTTTGGAAAGATTTAATTTGTTCATCTACAATCAAAGTGGATTATAAATATTCATGTGAATAGTTACTCATCTTTTCAAGTTGTTGGTTGTACATAAATATGGGCATCACGATGGAATCAAGTGTGAAAGTGAATTGGCTGTTTACTAAAGGGAAAATAAGTTGACAAATCGGTCACGTGGTTATATATTGAAGAAATAAAAAAAATTTCACAAATTCTCGTGTTGTTTGTTCTTGGAAAATTTTTAAGATGAATCAGGTATACCATGTAATAGTTGTATGAGGAAATTTTAATAGAAAAAAATACATTTTGTAGATCTCATGTCTTTTCAACCTCCCCTTTCTCTTCTCACTCCTCCATCCCACCTTCTATTTACCCCTCTCTTTAATATAAAGTATTTTATATTGTTTCTCAATTTAAATTTATTTCATTAGATAACTTTAAAATAATACAATAACAAGATAAAAGTAAAAAGAAAAAAATAGTAATATATTAATGTTAGTATTTCATTATTTCTTAATATTAACATTTATTTTCCTTAACTATTTTGTAGTTCATAATATTTATTTGTCAAAAGCCACATAGAGATAAATATATTGATACTAATTTAAATTTGAATTCAAATAATAACTTATTAAAAAAGTTAAAAAATTAAGATGTGTGTACTTCAAGCTCATAAAAAATAATTATTTTAGTTTAGGATAAACATAAATAATTATTTAAAATTACTTGTCAATCAACAAAATTAAGGCATAATTAATCAATTCTTTCATGAGCAACTTATAAAAATGACTACATTTATAGTGTTATTGAAGTTCAATAGCTATAAATATGTTATTTACTAGAAATGACTACACTTTATGTCAATTTCTAGTTGCATGTTTGTACTAAAATTTATTTTATTTTATTGTTATTGTTATTATTTATACAATGCACTAAATAATGTATGATATGTTACAATAACTTCCAAAAACCAACCATTTATTATGTTCCTAAATAACTGAAATTTTCATTATTAAATTACCAACTAATAATTAGATATTGTATGCAAATATGATTGTATCACATAATACAAAAGGTTGTATTTATATTCCTAAATATAATATATCCACTAAATACTAATCATAAAGGTATTTAATAAAATTTTGAATATAAAAGTTTATTCATGTCTTTTCTCGTTGTATTTTTGCATATATTTTTTATTTTTTATTATTTATACACTAATACAGTTGTAATTACAATAACTAAATAAGGAAAAAGTATCACTTGTACAATTAACATATGAATACTTTGAATTCAAATTGGTGTTTCTATTTACAAAACTTAAAGTATTAATATATAAAGGATACAAGTATTTATAAAAATTTAATGTATTAATACATCAAACAAAGTAAAGTAGTACAATTTTAGCATATGAATACAACAATTTGAAAAATGGATACACTACTGTTAACCAAAAAAATGAATATATCAATATACTATAATATGAACACACTGTTGTTAAATAAGAAAATGGAAAAACAGTAGAATGTATATGTATCAAAGTGTACAAGTATTCGACTGTATAAAAAATTAAAAAAACCAACAAAATGTCGATCTATTTTTTGTGAAGTTTTCTATAATACTTGAGGCTTGACATTAACTTAGGTATTTATTCATAAAAATATAGTATTGATGTATCCAACTATCCTTGTATTGTCTAATCAGATTGGATAAATTACTCATGTATCCAATTATATTTGTATTCACAAATCACCATTTTATTAATATTACAATACAATTATCTATGTATATAAGTATTATTAAATATAAACTTTTGAAATTTGATTGAACCACAAATATAAGTATAAATATAAGTATAATGAATTGAACCACAAAAATCACTCCTACAATCATACAAAAAGATCTTGAATTGGAAGGAATTGGGGGGACAATACAAAAAAAATCTTTAATATAAGGATATCGATGAAAGAGAAGATATAAATACATAATTAATTATGAGTTTAATAATAATTTTCCTATTTATTATTTATTTATATTAAACATAAAAAAAACTGATTATTGATATACAATTAAATTTGATATTTACTGTATAGTTATAGTCATATAACATAAAAAATTTAAACTATAGCTAAATTATTTAAATATATATTGAAGTTTGCCATATTATGTAGTTTTTCCCTCCATCAATTTATTTGATTGTTTTTTTTCTTGAAATTCAAGCTATAAAGTTTATATTTCCATATGCTAACATGATAAGAATTGCAACTTATAGTATTTTTGGTTCAATTTCAACTTANATATATATATTAATTAAATTTCACATTGCTTTGATTTCAAGAATAAAAGGATATCATATAAATTGGCGGAAGAGTGTATATATATTTAAGCATTTATAGATAATTTTTTATTTTGGGTTACATTAATATATTATAAAAACTTATGTAATTATTTGTCAAGATTGTTGATGCTCTTTCCATTATATTTTACTTAAGTATATATGAAATTATTGAGAAGAGAAAAAATAATAATTTATACCCCTTCAGCTTTTCGTATTAATTTTTTTTTACGGCTTCTTTAAGAAATTAGAAATAAAAATGATACTTTATTAATTTGCTCCTTAAGAATTGTTTTGCAATTTTAAAAATTCTGTTTATATTTTAAAGAAGAATGAATTATTAGTGTAATGAAATAAAAATAAAATTATAGTTTAATTTGTTAATTGACAAATAATTTTTAATAATTATTTTTTCGTAATGTAAATGATCAATACAACATAGAAAATAATATCAAATGTTAAAAGTGCAATGAATTAGGCTAAATTTCACATTTTATTTATAAATACAGTTACTTAAAAGAAAAAAGAAAAAAAGAAGAAGAGATTTTGAAAAGCTGAAATTTTGAATCAAATAGAAAAAGTAAAAAGGAAGAGAGAGAAATGGATTTGGTCGATTTTTCTAAAAATATGACCCAGTAATTCATTTGGTAAATTTTAAGAAGAGCATCATACAATTTGTCTGCCACATCATATTATTTCTTATTCATCATAAATTTTTTCGTATCAACTTGCATTTTAATAGTTACAAGGTTGTTTGCTCAAATATTAAATGCATAATACATAAATATGTCGGTTAATTTGGCCTTTGATCACATATATATCCTTCAATTTTGGATCTGCATAACTAGACACATAAACTTGTAAAAGTTGAACTTATAGACCAATATGTCCTACATGACATCCTACATAGAATTTTGTGTGTGACGTGGTATACTACATGCACGTTCCTACTCCTGTATGTACTTGTTAAATTTTATCACAAGTTAAAGTGTCTACTTATGTACACCCAAAGTTTGAGGGCGTAAATGTAAAATGAGTTCAAGTTAAAGGGCATATTTATGTATTATTTCAATATTGAATTAAGAGCATGGTTGCAACTATAAGATGATGTTGATTTAAATTAGTATGTTTATGTCGAAATTATATGCCTTTAGTTATAGCTAACTAATTGATCTTGAGAACAAAATACTCAAATAAAGTTTGATAGAAGATGACTTATTTAATATATACAAACACATGTACGCATTAAGTCAAGAAGATACCCCATCCCCACCCCCAAAATTAAACTGGATTTAAGATCAGAAATCAAATAATTTTTATCTAAAAGTTTGCATGTGTGATATTTGATTTAGTTGCTCTACCACGCACAAGAATAGATCTTCAAATGAGGTTCTGGATAAATTTAGAATTTCTAACATTAGAGATGATTAGTAATTAAAAATTATAAGGAAAAAATTATCTAGATCCTCGTTTAAAAAAAAATGGACTTGAAGTTTAAGAGATTCTTCATTTGCAAAATGTTGAAAATGAGTTGTTAGATGTATTTGATGATCCTATATCATAATTAAGTTGTAAGTGCTCCAATAAAAGTTCCTCGAAGGACACGCCTAAAGCTAGACAAACTCAACGGTTCCAAACATAAAACTCCTTAAGGAATGAGAGGAGTAAATAATCAAGATGATCTTGATATTGATAAAGGCTTCGTATTTGAATAATGAAGAGATCTCGATAAGTTATGCGGTATTAAAATTGATAACAAATAATCATCGATGATATATTTAATATAATGTAGTGCTCAACATTATAAATTGTAACGAGCATCTTAATTTTAAATCTATCGAATAGTGTGAACAGATAAATCATCGGCTAAATAAAGTACACAATTCAAGTATATTTTATCCACTTGAAAAAGTGATATGATATTAGTGGAGTACAAATAAATTATTGTAGCGAAGTATAATCATATGATTTAAAATACGACTTGTGTATCGAATATAAGAGTTCTCGCGAAATTTTGAAAGCAACACCTTTTAAAAGCTCTTTTGTTTTTTTTTTTCAACTTATTGTACTCTTCATTTCTTAACAATTCAATTAGCAACATCCTAAGTTATCGATTATGTGTTATACACTACTTAACATTCATTACAATAAAAAATCAAAAATTTCAATCTTTAAACGGAAAAGGGTTAAAATTACTCCTGAACTATGTAAAATAGATCATTTATACCATTTGTTACATTTTGGTATCAAAAATACCCCTGCTATTATCCTAAGAGACCAAATATACCCTCAAGAGTTAACACCACATATTTTTATTGACTTGGCAAGCCACGTGAGACTAATCATTTCACCTAAGCATTACCAACTAGGATTCATTACAAAAGAACTAGACCTTTCGCGGTGACAATAGGCGCCACAAAAGCTCAACAAATCGTCACTAAAAGTTTTTAACATTAAATTCTAATTTTGTGTTTTTTTTCTTCATTATTTTTAGAAATCCAAAAATGATATCGATTAAGTAGGAGTTTGAAAACACTATATGTTTTATTTTTATGTTATATGTAAATGTATAAAATGTAATATGATTCATTATGTAGTAGGAGATGTGAATCGAGAAGTAATTTTGCATGAGTTTTCGTAATAATATTGCAAGTTATTTATTTTAGAAAATTAGGTTGCATTCGAAAACTAATTATCATTTTTTTTTGTTGAAAAATAGATTTTACTATTAGTCGTCACTAAAAGTCACTCATAACCTTTAGTGGCAATATTTTAAGATTTTGTGGCAACTTTGTCGCCACTAAACATCAAGTTTTTTTGTAGTAAATCTTAGTTGACAACGCTTAAGTGGATGGATTAGTTTCATATGGAATCTCATGTCACGAAAAAATTGGGGTGTTAACTCTTGAGGGTATTTGTGGTCTCCTAGGATAATAGTGGGAGTATTTTTGATCCCAAAATGTAATGGAGGGTATAAGTGATCTATTTCGCATAGTTCAGGGGTAATTTTGACCCTTTCCGATCTTTAAATAACCAAAGTTTTAGTGTTGACTAATTTTTCAAACAACTAACGTAATATCAGAACAATATATGTTGTTGAAAGAAATGATAAGATGATTAAAAATTGTCTCAACATTAGTAAATTGTCAAACACTTCTCCTTAGTTACTGATCAGCTGATTAGTTGTCAAAATAACTAGTACAATTATGGAGCAATTTATTAATTATTGGAGTAAGTAGATGAACAAGTAAAAAAATCTCTACAATTATTAATATTTGCAATATATCACCCAAAAAAAAATTCCCTTTTTATGAAACTATAGAATAAGAAGAAAAAACTAGAGAGAAGAGAAGAGAAGACTTATTATTTCTTTTGATGAATGAATTTACAATGAAGAGGAACCCTCTATTTATAGGAGAAACCTAACTTGGTCCCCAAGTAGGACTCTTAACAATATCCTAAAAGAACTCCACATGATAGACATTCACTATAATAAAAATACTTTATAACACTCCCCCTGAATGTCTAATTCATAGATGATGTGCCTCGTCAAAAACTTTACTAAAAAAAACTTTAAGAAAAGAAAAACTCTAGTAAAGAAAAAGAGTACACATATCTATTAATACGCATCTAGGCTGCCTCATTAAACCTCACAAGGAAAACCCAGTGGGACAAAACCTCATAAGGGAAAAAGAGTACAACGCGTATTAACTCCCCCTAATGAGAACATCAATCTAGAGACTTGAATCTTCGCATTCCAAGCTTGTGCACCATTTTCTTGAAAGTTGTAGTTGGTAGATACTTGGTGAATAGATCAGCCACGTTGTCACTTTAACGAATCTGTTGCACATTCATATCATCATTATTTTGAAGTTCATATGTATAGAAAAGTTTTGGTGAAATGTGTTTTGTTCTATCTCCTTTTATGAATCCTTCCTTAAGTTGTCTATGCATGCTGCATTATCTTCATATAAAGTGGTGGGTACTTTATCACACTCCAAACCACATTTCTCTCGAATAAGATGTATCATAGACCTTAACTACACACATTCTCTACTTGCTTTATGAATAGTTATTATTTTAGCATGATTAGATGAAGTGACTACGATGGACTGCTTTATAGATCTCAAAGATATGCATGTCCCTCCACATATAAACACATAGCCTGTTTGGGATCGAGCTTTGTGTGGATCAGATAAATATCCTGCATCAACATAACCAACAAGATTGGAGCTACAATTATTAGAATAAAATAATCTCATATCAGTTGTCCCTTTAAGATATCGAAAAATGCGTTTGATCTCATTCCAATGTCTACTAGTAGGAGCAGAACTATACATTGCTAGCAAATTAACAGCAAAAACTATATCAGGACTTGTAGTATTAGCAAGATACATCAGTGCACCAATTGCACTAAGATATGGTACTTCATAACCAAGAATTTCACATACTTTTCTTGAGGTTGGAATGGATCATTATTCACATCAGGTGGATGAACAACCATCGAAGTACTTAACGGATGTGCTTCATCCATACAAAATCTTTTCAACACTTCTTCTGTGTAGAAAGATTCATGAACAAAAATACCATTTGCCAAATGCTCAATTTTCAAACCAAGACATTATTTAGTCCTTCCCAGACCTTTCATCTCAAATTTGTTCTTTAAATAATCAATTGCCTTTTGAAGCTCTATTGGAGTTCTAATAAGATTTATGTCATCAACATAAACAGCAAATACAATAAATTACGATATTTTTTTCTTTATAAAGATACATGGACAAATTGCATCATTTGTATAACATTTGTTAATTAAATACTCACTAAGACGGTTATACCACATGCGTCCAGATTGCTTTAAACCATATAATGATCTTTTCAATTTAATTGAATACATTTCTCGAGATTTCGAGTTACATAATTTAGGCATCCAAAATCCTTCAAGAATTTTCATGTATATCTCATTATCAAGTGATCCATAAAGGTAGGCTGTAACCACATCCATCAAATGCATTTCAAGTTGCTCATGGACTATGAAACTAATGAGATAACGTAATGTTATTGAATCCATAACGGGTGAGTATGTCTCTTCATAATCGACACCAGGCCTTTGAGAAAATCCTTGTGCCACAAGGCATGCTTTATACCTTTGTATTTCATTTTTCTCATTTATTTTTCGCACAAAAATCCATTTGCAACCAACATGTTTAACACCATTAGGTGTTTGAACTATAGGTCCAAAAACTTCACGCGTGGCAAGTGAATTTGACTCTGATTTGAATTGCTTCTTGCCATTTTGGCTAATCATTTCTTTGTCGACATTCTATAACAGATTGAGATTCATGATCCTCATTATCTTGCATGATATTTGTTGCAACATTATTTGCAAAGACATAATCAACCACTATTTCTGATCGATTCAGATTAGTTTCAACATCTCTTAAATTTATGGATAATTCATTATTTCCTTGAGTTTCAAGTTTATTGATTCTTTCATGAACATTAGACTTATTCAAATTTTGAACTTCCATATGAGATTCTTTCATAGTATCATCTTGGCTTTTAATCTTTCTTTTATAGGATTTTGATCCTTAGAAACCAATGGTCTACCATGCTTTAGGTGTGCTTTTGACTCATTAGCTATGACAGTAGTGGATGGTCCTATAGTGATATCAATTTGAATTGGGACATTCTCTTCAGAAATATGTGATTTAGTAATCCTTTTCAAATCTGTAAATGCATCTTGCATTTGATTTGCAATTTTCTGCAGATGAAAAATCTTTGTACTTCTTGTTCACAGGTAGAAGAATATGGATCAAGATGAGACAATGATAATTTTATCCACAAAATTTCTCATTTTATTTCACTATTCTCTCCCCTTAATTTTGGTAAAACTGTCTCATCAAACCGACAATCTGCAAATCGAGCAGTAAACATGTCTCCAGTCAATGGTCAAGATAGTTAATGGAGGGTGACTCAAACCCAACATATATTCCTAACCTTCTTTGAGGGCCCATTTTAGTGCGGTTTGGTGGTGCCACAAACACATGTACAACGCATCCAAAAATTCTTAGATGGGATATATTAGGTTCTTGACCCATAACCAATTGCAATAGAGAAACCTTATGATAATTTGTCTGTCTGAGACGAATAAGAGTTGCTACATGCAAAATTAATGTCCCCAAACAGAAGTGGGCAACCTAGTTTTCATAAGCAATGGTCTTGCTATTAATTGCAGACGTTTAGTTAATGACTCAGCGAGACCATTCTGAGTATGAACATGAGCAACAGAGTGTTCAACTCTTATCTCAATTGCTAAACAATAATCATTAAATGATTGGGATGAAAACTCTGCAGCATTATCAAGATGAATGGACTTAATCTGATTATCAGGAAAGTGTTCCCTTAACCTTATTATTTGTGCCAATAATTTTGCAAATGCCAAGTTACGAGAAGACAATAGGCACACATGAGATCATCTAGCAGAAGCATCTATTAGAACCATAAATTATCTAAATGAATCACTAGGTGGGTGAATAGGTCCACAAATATCCCATGTATATGTTCCAAGAACGCAGGGGACTCAATCTCAACTTTCGTTGGTGATGGTATCACACTTAACTTGCCTTGATAACAAGCAATACAAGAAAGTTCACCATTTAAAAGAACTTTTAGGTCCTTTAATGGATGTCCATTCAAATTTTCTGTAATTCGTCTCATCATTACTGACCCAGGATGTCCCAGACGATCATGCCAACGTACAAATGTATTGGAATCAGTAAATGTCTTATTTACTATAAAATGTGCCTCAATTGCACTAATTTTTGTCCAATACAAGCCAGAAGATAATGCTGCGAACTTTTCTATAACACATGTCTGCCCAAAGACATTCTTGGTGATACCAAGATATTCAAGATTTATTTCATCCATTGATTGGATATGATAACCATTTTCACGGATATATTTAAAACTCAACAAGTTTCTCTTAGATTTTGGAGAAAACATAGCATTATTAATGATGAGTTTAGTTCCCTTGGGCAAAATTACAATGACTCTTCCAAAACCCTCAATCATTTTAGTACTACCGAAAATTGTAGTAATATTTATTTTGCCCATACTTAAGTGAGAAAACTATTTCTTATTTTTTGAATATCGTATGTGTTGTACCAGAATCAATCAAGCAAATATCTTCATATTTCGATAATATGTTTTTAGAATTATCCATATTTTCACATGAAATGACATACATAAAATAAATATATATTAAATATTAGTGTTGCATGCTGAATTAGGTACTATATTGGATCTTAGTACCTCATTTCACCCTCAGACCAATGGGCAGCTGAGCGAACAATTCAATTGCAGAATGATATGCTTCGTGCGTGCGTGATAAATTTTGGTGGTCATTGGGATATGTTCTTACCTTTAGTAGAGTTTTCGTACAACAATAGTTATCACTCGAGTATGGATGTGTCTCCATCTGAGACATTATATGGGAGGAGATGTAGGTCTCCCATTGGTTGGTTTGATGCATTCGAGGTGAGACCTTGGGGTACTGATATTTTGAGGGAATTGTTAGAGAAAGTGAAATTCATATAGGAGATGTTTCTAGAAGTTCAGAGCAGGCTGAAGGAGTATGCAAATCGAAAGGTCAAAGTCTTATAGTTTATGAATGGTGGCAAGTCTTGTTAAAGGTTTCACCCATGAAGGGTATAATGCGTTTTTGTAAGTGGGGTAAGCTTAGTTCGAGGTATATTGGACCATTTGAAGTTCTTAAGTATGTGTGGGAGTGGAATTTGAATTGGCCTTTCCTCCATGGTTATCAGGTGTGCACTTAGTGTTTCATGTGTCTATGTTGAAGAAACAATATGTTGATAGAAACTATATTATTTGATAGTATTCAATCCCTTTCTTTAAGAACTTGTCTTAAGAGGAAGAGCTTGTAGCCATTCTAGATAGGGAGGTCTACAAGTTGAGGTCAAAAGAGATTGCCTCAATGAATGTCTAGTGGAAGAATCGCCAAATTGATAAGTGCACTTTGGATTTTGAGTGGCATATCAAAAGAAGATATTCACACCTTTCGTTGATTCAGGTACCTTTATTTCCCTTGCCTTCTTTATTCGTTTGAAGATGAATGATGGATAAATTGGTATCTAATGTAACGACTAATATGATAGTTTTGAGTACCACAACTTTTTATTTCATAAAATACTTTCGCTAGATTCTAAATGGATATTTTGGATTATTCATAGTTACAATATGAAATTAGTAGGGTAGTTTTAATAGTTAAATTAGTCGGTGCTTCAAGAATGTAACAATAAAATTAGTAAGATTTAATATTCGTTGGTTCATAATTAGTTACCCTGGAGAATTAATAAGACTAAGCCAGAGAAACACTACAGGTGGTGTCAAATAGAAGCGATTGCCATCAAGGTAATGCTTCAAATTTTTTATTTCTTTTTGTAATATATAATGAGTTCTATTTATTATTAGTATGTTGCATTGTAATTGGTTGGGAGAGAAATCAAATTGAAAAGAGGTTTGGAATTGGAAATTTCTCATATACATGTAGGTTTATATTAATTGGGGGTAAAAAAATTTTAATTCATTGTAGTGAGTTTCATCACGAAGTAAGTGTTTAAATTCTACATTTAAGAAATAAAGTTGATCGTTGAATGGTTGGCCATTCATTTTATATAATGATGTGCTGGGAGAAAGAAGTCTCAAAGTTAAATTTTAAAGGCAGGGTTTGTATCTTGATTGAGAAATTAATGCACTTGGGGAATTAATATTTATCTGGAAATTGTGGGTTTAAAGAGAATGGAAGTTCAACACTTAGCGGTGCGATTTGATTATAGTGTTGCAATTGGTTTCGAATACGAGTAATTGGTTTCACAGAATAGTGAGTTTGAATTTTTAAATTAACTTAATTATCATATTAAAAATCAAGATTTTGATATATGAAGTTAGGTAATTTAATATTAGGTGTATCAAATTATTTAAATTCAATTGAAGTTATGCTACTTGGAGGAATTAAGGCTTAATTACCCTTAGGTTTGAACTTTAGGAAATTGATTGAAAGAATTAGGTACGTTTTTGGTCTAGGCTAGACATATAAAATATGAGCGTTTATAGGAATCATTAACTTACAAATTATCCACATATACTTAATAGATTGTAAAGGTTCGGATACATTGAGGAAAGGAAAAACATTGGAGAAATATTTTACTTGACTTAAGTTCTCCGGTGGAGGTAGGTTATGGTTTATTCTTTTTAATATATAGACTCTTAAAAGAGATCGATATGCATTGAGTGATATTTGTGAAGTTATCTATGTACTTAATTGTGTGATTGTGTGACTTGGTTGTGTGGTTTAGATAATCTTGAACCTTCTCTATCGAAGTGATGCCTTGAATAAAGTAAGCTTGATAAAATATTGTTAAGGAAGTGAAAAGTGGTGATAATAAATGATAAATTAACAACATATTTTTGGATCGGGGTGTCATGTCCCGATACGATATTATTGGAATGGGGTGTCACGTTCCGACACAATATTATTAGATCGGAGTGTCACTTTCTGACATGGTATTATTGGATCCAGATGTCACATTCTGACATGGTATTATTGAATCAGGGTTTTGCGTCTAGGTGTCACGTTTCGACATAGTAGTATTAAAGAGGATAACAAATTGAATTTATTGAATGTACTCAATCTTAAATAACCCATTACCCAAACAAATGTGGTGTGGAGGCATGAATCTTCGTGTGTGTGCTTGATATCATCATTGATTACGTACTTTCTTCAATTGTCACTTGTTCTTGTCGTTTGTTATTTATCACCTGATTAGTGCTATAGTTGATTTTATACTATTACTTTATGCATATTAGTTACTATTTTGAGTCGTCCAATGATATTTACTTAGTACATGTTTCCCTGTACTGAGCCTTACTTGTGTTATTCTTTGCTTTTCTTTTTTGGAGTGCATGGAGTGTACCAACGACTTTGAATTATCCTCAGCTCCAATGGGTTATAGGATCTTAGTCTAATTAAGGAGTGTTTATGAGATTTCGTCTAGGGGTTACTTGAACCTTATCTTGCTAAAATTTTAAAATTACAAAAATTGGATACTACTACTACTACTACTACTACTACTTCTTCTTCTTCTTCTTCTTCTTCTTCTTCTTCTTCTTCTTCTTCTTCTTCTTCTTCTTCTTCTTCTTCTTCTAATAACATTATATGTACTAGTGAATTTGAAATAAAGGTCTGAAATTTGTAGAGAATCATATAACTAGTGAAACGAGTGATGCTTATCAGTTTTTTTGGAAGTTATTTCTTCCCTTTTCTTTTTCTTTTGGCTACTCTTTCTTGAGAAGATGAGTATCAGAATGTAAAAATTTGATACATATTTTGTCTGTGATTAGTTTTGATAATGGATAAGGGTGATGTAGAGATGGTGGATGCCGAAAAGAATGTCCATGCTAGAGATGTCCTAGTGTCAAATGAATCCCCGGTCAACTACGAAAATGGTTTTAAGACAAAAGGATTGATTGGCATAAGAAATGTTGAGGACAAGACAGATGATTAGAGTGATTCAAAGAGAGAGGACATGAAGAATTCTAGAAGTGATATAGAGGACCAGCTCAACTCTAAGAGTTAGCCAGAGGCACGCAGCAATGTGGTATATGAGGAGAAAAACAATTCACAAGTCCCAAAAAGTGCTAAAATATTGAAAATAGAGAAGGGGAACTTGAACGAAATGTGTTGCTGGAAAACAAAAACACCTACTATTGATGCTGAAACGGATGATATGGTAAGTGGATATTTGAGGGTTATTGATGATGAAGTACACAAGATTCTCTTCAAATTTCATACCTTAGTTTTTACAAGGAAAGAAACTTTATATCTAATTTCATTCTATAACTTCATCTCAAAATTGAGTGACAGGGGAAAAACACTCCAAAAAACAAACACGATTGGCCCTAATATTCAAGTTGTTTTCACTTTTTCCCTCCAAATCACTCACAAAGACTCCAAAACGGTTAATTCCAATTTATATTTACAACCAAACACAACTCCAATTCTCAATAATCATTATTCACTATCAAGAAGAGTGAATAATGATGATTGAAAATGGACTTGTGTTTGGTTGTGAATATAAATTGGAGTTGATTGTTTTTAGTTATTGCAATTGATTCAGAGTGAAAAAAGTACTTTTTCAAATTTTCTCAATTTTCATGGACAAAGTCCCTTATATATAATCTATTAGCAAAAGCATGCATTCCTCCACACAAAAAAAAACCTTAACCCTAATTTCATCAAAACACAATTGAGGATACAAAAACAAACAGAAAAAAATGTTTTTCATTTTCGTATATTAACTCTAAACAGAATGAAAGCTAAAACAAATGTCCTCCCGCGGACCAATTCACCGTAAAAAAATCATAACTTCATCCACCTATCAAATGAGTTTAGTTTTTCGTCTTTTTGCGAAAACAGAGTAACGTTCAACCGATAAACAAGTAATGCTGATAAGTAAAAAAACTTAGAGAATCCATCAAATTAGCAATAGGTAGGAATCTACAATCGATTAGATCTTGATGAAGCAAAGTAGCTTAACAAAGAAGGAAACATTGTGAGCTTAACCCTCCAATGGCGGCTTTTGTTTTTTCAAATATTTTTTGGCATTAATTAATAGAAGAGTGTGCGTAGGATATGAGTGAATTCCTTTGTATTTATGTGAGACTTTTTGAGAAAATAACTAATTACACTTAATTTAATATTAATGTTTTATTTTTGTCTTATATTTTATGAATATAAGTTTCAGTTATATATGATAAATTAGTAATTAGTTTAAATATAGATATATAAATAAATAAAATATTCAACATATTTATTGATTATATGCTATAGTTTGCTAAAATTCATGTAAAGTCTATACTGACTATATAATATATTGTACCTATATATGAATTATACACTGACCATACATTATGATACACTTATAAACTAAATATGGTTTAAATATATATGAAGTATACATTGACTATATATGAAGCATATATTGACTATTCAATCTCGATCAACTTTAATTCACCTTTGTTGTATGTTAAATTTTTAAAAAAAAAAAGAAGAAAAAACAACTAAGAAGACACAAAGTTATTAATGTCGAATCTAGAAGGAAAAAGAAGAAGAAGAAGAAGAGTAGATGGTTTGGCAAATTTTAGTAATTTTACAGTCTAAAAGGAAAAAGAAGAAGAAGAAGAGTAGATGGTTTGACCAATTTTAGTAATTTTACAATTTTCGCGAGATAAGGTACAAGTACTACCTAGATTATGACCGAAATCTCATACACGCGTGATAACTAAACTAAGGTCCTAATACCCCCGGGCCTATATTTTGTGATTTTGTACACCTTTATAGCTTACGTGGTATCCAAACATCTCCAGCGCACCTCAATTATGTGGAGTCATAGAGTGTGTCACGTACGCCAAAAGGTGTATCAAATTACAAAACAAATGAGTTTGTGGGTGGGGGAGGGGGGGGTAATAGGACCTTAGTTTAGTTATGCTGTGTCTTTGGGATATCGATCATAGTGTACGAGGTACTTATGTTTTTCCCCAAATTTTACCTAAAATTTTGGTAACGGAAATAATCAAACGGTCATTTCTTATCATTTTTTCAGTATTTTACTTGATTGAAATAGTTATAACTAACAAAAGGTGTTCAGTTCAGTCGTTTGCTCTAAATCTAACAAGTTTATAAAATTAAAAGGAAGAAACTGTCTAATTACAATAATAAATATGGTACGAATATTATGTAATTAGATAGTTTCTCACTTTTTGTTTTATAAATATGTTAGGTTTAGGGCCAACGACTGAAATAACACCTTTTATTATTTAGGACTATTAAATCAAGTACAGAAAAATGATAAGAAATTATCATTTGTCTATTCACATTACCAAAAGTTTAGCTATTGTAACGACCCATTTGATCGTTTTGAGTGTTAGAGCTTTTTTTTTTCCATAAAATACTTCATGTAGATTCTAAATGGGTATTATGGACTATTCGCAACTAAGTTACAAAATTAGTGCGTAGTTTTAGTAACTAAATTAGGTTGTGGTTTAGGAAGATAACATTAAAATTAGTAAGATTTAATATTTATTAGTTCATAATTAGTTACCCTAGATAATTAAAAAGAGTAAGCGAGAGAAACACTATCTGCGGCATCAACTAGAAGCGACGACTGTCCAGGTAATGCTTCAAACTCTTTGATTTCCAATAATATTTAGTATGTTGCGTTGTTATTGACAGGAAAGAAAAATCAAATCGAGAAGAGATTGGAATTGGAAATTCCTCATATACACTTAAGTGGGTATCATTATGAAGTTTGAGTTAGAGAAAAGTGTTTCCATTCTTTATTTAAGAAAGTTAACTGTTGAAAGGTTGGTCATTCATTTAATTTAATGATCTGCTGGGAGAAAGAAGTTGTGAAGTTCAATTTTAAAGTTAGGGTTTATATTTTGATTGAGAAATTTATGCACATGAGGAGTTAATATATATCTGGTATTTAAGGGTTTAAAGTGAATGGGAGTTCAATACTTAGCAGTGCAATTGGATTATAGTGTTGCAATTGGTCTCTAGTACGAGTAATTGGTTTCACAATGTAGTGTGTTTGAGTTTTTAATTAACTTAATTATCTTAATAAAAATAAATATTTGGATATTTGGATATAGAGAATTAAATATTAAGTGTATCGAATTATTCAAATTTCATTGAATTTATGTTAATTGGAGGAATTAAGACTTACCCTTTGGTTTAACTTTAGGAAATTGATTAAAAGAATTAGCTAAGTTTTTTTTAAAATGCAACCCAATTTATATAATAAAATAAAAGTATAAAGAAGACACCACAAGTGGTATGCATTCAACGAGAAAAAACCAGTATAAAGAAAAACAAAAATGGAAAGCTTAAAAAGGAAGAGATCTATTTCATCTGCTCCGATATCTTCTCAAAAGTTCTGGATCTTCTCCGATGAAAATCCAGCTTGCAGATCTCCATTTATCTCCCAAGACCTCTGCACAAACTACAATCTACAAGACATATAAATGTGGTGTGAAATCATTTATAGAAAAATTTCTCACTGAAGCTATGATTCGAACCAATGAAGACTTCTTCATATTTGAGTGGCGTAGATCTAAATTCAGTAGTGATATGAGATGATCTAGAGAATTTAAGTTTACTGTCCTTTGAAATGGCCTCAAATTCACATTCTTGGTCTCTGCCCAAACTTCATCCCAACTGAATCGAGCTTAATCCAGATAAGTCTTCCACCCCCTTCGATTGGCGTTTAGTTTTCGTTGGTTCTCACCTCTGATTTATTTTCCTAGCAGGTTGAACCCCTAAAAGAGTTGATACCACTGCTCATGACAACAAAAAAACAGGTTTGGTTCCAAAGTTTACTAAATATTTCCTTGTTCTCATTCTTGCAGACCAATTGAGTCTGTTACCCAATTCCTTTTTGTTGATACATTTACTTAACTTTATGTTTCCTTATTGTAGCTTGTAGTCCTTGTTTTGAACTTTTATAATCCGCAAATTAGGAATTTTGGCTTTGTGCTTTTTCTAATTGCACAATTAGTTTATCATTTTGTGAAATCTCCTGCAAATTGTGAAATTGCTGCCTATTTATACTTGCAAAATTAACAATATGATTAGTAAAAAAGTCTTCTGGGGAGTTCCCTTTCCTGAATGTAAGTCATATCTCCACCTCCTTAGTAATCATCTGGCTTTTTATGTACCTAACATACCAAGCTATCAACCATTGAACCTCCTTGTTTCCATTTAATACTTGTTGAGCCAACAGAAAGTCTGTCTCAATGATCAGTGGAACTTTATTATTATGCAAACAATAATCTAGGCCCATTTTGAGAGCTTTAATTTCAGATTCAATAACTAAAACATCTTTTAATACCCTGGTCTTAGCATAAAGGAAATACCTTCTTCATTTCTTACACAGAAGGCAAAAGAATGTATCCCTGACCCATCAGTTTTCCATTTTAAGTTCCACTGGGATGATGAACCATCTAACCACCTTGTAGTTGATCAGTGGTTAATAACCCTCTAAGAACTTCACAATTAGGTGCCAAGTCTTAGGCATCTCTTTCAACCAAGGATATCTACATTTATATACTTTTCTTCGAATCTCCAACACTAAAGCTAGCTTACTCATTTTCCCCCCATGCTTGATCAAGTTTCTTCTTTTCCATATGCTCCATATAATATATCCAGGAACTGATTTAAAAACTGGTTTCAATTTTGTAGAGCATTCAACATTCCACCAATCCTCTAGAACTTATCGTTGCATAGAACATCCTCATCGTAGTGGATCCACTGGCTAAACTTATATGATCATCTAAAAAGTATAACCTGTTAATACACATGATGGCTACATGGTTTTGCATGGACATTTGAGTTAATATGAACTCTCGTCCCCACATCCGTGCTCAATACTACTCCTAAAGTATACTTTAGCTCGTGCTTTTAAAAACAACTTCCTTTCCTTGGGTTGGGATGACTTGCTCAACACTTTAGCTATAAGAAACTATCTTAGTATCAATGTTCTCTTTTTCTCATTCAAAACTCTTTTGGAACTCTTAGTATCCTCTTAACTTAAATGTGAAAACATTTATAAACTCTTACAGAATACTTAGTTCCCTTATAGCCTTTGAGAAATGAACTCAACTCTTAAAGAATACTTAGTTCCCTTATATTACTTTGAAGTAAGATGTAACGACCTGTTTAGTCGTTTTGAGCAGCAGATTTTATTTCTGGAAAAACTGGCTGAGACGACGGAACCCACGACGGACCGTCATGGGCACGACGGGCCATCGAGGGGGTCTCGTTCCAAAACACTTAGAATTCTGAAATTTGGGTATTGAAATTGACTCTCTGAACTTCGTAACGGAATGGCAGGACGGACCGTCGTGGGCACGACGGACCATCACAGACCCTTTAGTGGAATTGAGTCTCTGAACTCTGTGACGGAGCAGCAGGACGNTTACTTGGGGGTTAAAAGAGGTAACCTTGAGTTAATTAGTGGGATATTATTGCCATCTTTATACTTAGTTATATGATAATTAGGGTAAAAGAAAGAGGGTTTGAATAAGAAAAAGAGAAAGAACAAAGAGAGAGAGAGGGTCGAACGAGAAAGGGAGAAACGAACGAAGAGGAAACACAAGCTTTGGGGAATTTGCTTGCTTGATCATGAATCTTCGGTAGAGGTAGGTTATGGTTTATGCTATTCGTAGTAAACTCTTAATAGCGAATTGTATGTGTTGGGTAGTATTATAAAGTCTTCTATATGCTTAATTGTGTGCATGCATGATGTGATTTTATATATATAATTGTGATGAAACTAGCATGATGAGGCTATTGAATCTTGAACCCTAATTTTACTTGTTATTGATGATGCCTTGGTATAAAAGAAGGCTTGATGAACTAAAGTAATGAGATTAGGGGATCGGGTGTCACGTTCCGACACCAGGATAGAAATAGTGGATCGGGTGTCACGTTCCGGCACCAGGATAGAATATATATATGGATCGGAGTGTCACGTTCCGACACCAGGATAGTATATGGATCGGGTGTCACGTTCCGGCACCAGGATAGTATATGGATCGGAGTGTCACGTTCCGACACCAGGATAGTATATGGATCGGGTGTCACGTTCCGGCACCAGGATAGTATATGGATCGGAGTGTCACGTTCCGACACCAGGATAGTATATGGATCGGGTGTCACGTTCCGGCACCAGGATAGTATATGGATCGGAGTGTCACGTTCCGACACCAGGATAGTATATGGATCGGGTGTCACGTTCCGGCACCAGGATAGTATATGGATCGGAGTGTCACGTTCCGACACCAGGATAGTATATGGATCGGGTGTCACGTTCCGGCACCAGGATAGTATATGGATCGGAGTGTCACGTTCCGACACCAGGATAGTATATGGATCGGGTGTCACGTTCCGGCACCAGGATAGTATATGGATCGGAGTGTCACGTTCCGACACCAGGATAGTATATGGATCGGGTGTCACGTTCCGGCACCAGGATAGTATATGGATCGGAGTGTCACGTTCCGACACCAGGATAGTATATGGATCGGGTGTCACGTTCCGGCACCAGGATAGTATATGGATCGGAGTGTCACGTTCCGACACCAGGATAGTATATGGATCGGGTGTCACGTTCCGGCACCAGGATAGTATATGGATCGGAGTGTCACGTTCCGACACCAGGATAGTATATGGATCGGGTGTCACGTTCCGGCACCAGGATAGTATATGGATCGGAGTGTCACGTTCCGACACCAGGATAGTAGTAGTGGAGCGGAGTGTCACGTACCGACACAAGAGGAATAAAGATAATGAATCTTGAAATATGCTAATATACTCAATCTAAAGAACATGTTTCCCAAAAGAGTATGGTGTGGAGGCTTGAGTCCTCATAGATATGTTCGGTGATGTTATAAATGATTTTTATACTTGTTGCTATCACCTGTTAAGAATATTAGTTGATTTTATGATGTTATCTGAGATATACTGCTTTCTATTTTGAGTTGGCCGATGATATCTACTCAGTACCCGTGTTTGGTACTGACCCCTACTTGTATTTGTTTTCTTTGTTATTTGTGGAGTGCAGCAAACGTACCGTCGTCTTCAACTCAACCGCAACTCTAGCCAGTCTTCATTACACCGGATTTCAGGGTGAGCTAATGCTTCTAGCTTGGACTGGATCTTCTTCCTCATGTCTTGATGCCTTGAAGTTCCGGCATGGACTAGCTTTTGTTTATTTTAGCTTCTTAGAATACTCTTAGTTTAGTAATTTGATCATAGATGTTCTTGTGGTGATGACTTCCAGATTTTGGGGAATAATAGATGTTGAATTTTAGAAGTTATTGAATTGGTTTTTATTTAAGAGTTTAAGTCTTCCGCATTACTTTCTGTTGATATTAAATTGAAATGTTAGGGTTTAGATTGGTTGGTTCGCTCACATAGGAGGGTAAGTGTGGGTGCCAGTCGCGGCTCGGTTTTGGGTCGTGACAAAATTGGTATCAGAGCATTAGGTTCGTTGGTCTCATCACACAAGAACGAGTCTAGTAGAGTCTTAAGGAACGGTAGGGGGACGCCTTTACTTTTCTTTGAGAGGCTATAGGACTTTAGGAAAATTCCATTCTTTCTTTCTTTCGTGCTATTACTTGAATCCAATTGGTATCTAGGTGATACAAATTGGTATCTGACCATCTTCACTCTATTTAGCAGATGGTTAGAACTAGAGCAACGACTACGCCAACACCAGCACCGGCGGAACAGGGTGCGTCTGAGCCAGCCGCTGGGGCTGTAGCTCGAGGAAGAGCAACGGCAAGAGGCCGTGGTAGAGGTCGTGGGAGGACGTCCTCTAGGGGAAGAGGACAAGCACCTGCCCCATCTGGTACTAGGGCGGTGACTCCTCCACCGACTGAGGAAGTAGTAATAGAGGGTGAGGAAGGGGAGAATGAACAAGTACAGAATGAGGGATTGCCACCCCAACCTACCCCAGAGATGATCAATCAGGTTCTTGCTTATCTTAGTGGGTTATCTGATCAAGGCCAGACACCTCCAGTGTTTTCTGCACCAACACCTCAGGTTCCGGAAGTACAACAGGCAACTGCTGCGGCTCCCCGCATGGATGTTCCATTGGAAATAGGCACGTTTCCTCGTTTGACTACAGGGCCTATAATGACAAGCGATCAGCATGAACTTTTCAGTAAGTTCTTGAAATTGAAACCTCCAGTCTTCAAGGGTGCTGAATCTGAGGATGCCTACGATTTTCTGGTTGATTGTCATGAGTTACTACATAAGATGGGTATAGTAGAACGGTTTGGTGTGGAGTTTGTGACTTATCTGTTTCAAGGGAACGCCAAAATGTGGTGGCGGTCACATGTTGAGTGTCAACCAACAGAGGCACCACCTATGACTTGGGCGTCATTCTCTAACTTATTTATGGAGAAGTATATCCCCCGGACCTTGAGGGATAGGAGGAGAGATGAGTTCTTGAGCCTAGAGCAAGGCAGAATGACGGTCACTGCGTATGAGGCTAAGTTTCGTGCATTATCTAGGTATGCCACCCAGCTTTGCTTCAGTTCACAAGAGCGGATTCGCCGTTTTGTGAAAGGGTTGAGGTCAGATTTGCGGATTTCAGCCTTACAGGTAGCGGCTACAGCGAAATCCTTCCAAGAAGTGGTAGACTTCGTGATAGAGGTGGAGGGAGTGAAGCCAGACGACTTCACCATGGCATCGACATCTAAAAGGTTTCGAAAGGGAGGTGAGTTTAAGGGTTCTTACTCTAGAGGACAGGGTTCAGGAGGTTACTCAGTCCGACCAATTCAGTCTTCACTACAGACTGTAGTTGGGGGTCCACCTCAGACCGGTCAACATTTCTCTGAGGTTGGAGGTTATTCCCAGACCTCGTCATTCTCACAGAGACCTATGCTAGACTCCAGAGAATGTTATGGATGTGGGGAGACTGGACATATTAGGAGGAATTGTCCAAAACAGAGTTATAGACCCCCGATAGCTAGAGGTAGAGGTGGTCATGGTAGAGGCCGTTATTCTGGAGGACGTGGTGGCCGAGGTAATGGTGGTCACCAAAACGGCCGGGGTGACGGACAAATTGGAGCTACTACAACACCACATGGTAGGGGCAACGGGCAGACAGGTGATAGGGCCCATTGTTACGCTTTCCCTGGGCGGTCTGAAGCGGAGACATCAGATGCTGTTATCACAGGTAATCTTTTGGTTTGTGATTGCATGGCTTCTGTATTATTTGATCCTGGCTCCACATTTTCATATGTATCTTCCTCATTTGCTACTGGTCTTAATTTACATTGTGAATTGCTTGACATGCCTATTCGTGTTTCTACTCCGGTGGGTGAGTCTGTGATAGTTGAAAAGGTATATAGGTCTTGTCTGGTGACTTTTATGGGTAGCAATACTCGTGTAGACTTGGTTATCTTAGAAATGGTTGATTTCGATGTAATTCTGGGTATGACTTGGCTTTCTCCAAATTTTGCAATCTTAGATTGTAATGCTAAAACTGTAACGTTGGCCAAGCCTGGGACAGATCCGTTAGTGTGGGAGGGTGACTACACTTCCACTCCAGTTCGTATCATCTCCTTTCTTCGTGCTAAGAGAATGGTTAGTAAAGGGTGTTTAGCTTTCTTGGCACACCTCAGGGATGATACTACCCAAGTACCTTCGATTGAGTCGGTTTCGGTAGTTCGTGAGTTTCTGGATGTGTTCCCTGCAGACCTTCCTGGTATGCCCCCGGACAGAGATATTGACTTTTGCATTGATTTGGAGCCGGGTACTCGTCCCATTTCCATACCCCCTTATAGAATGGCTCCAGCAGAGTTAAGGGAGTTAAAAGCCAAACTTCAAGAATTGTTAGGGAAAGGCTTTATTAGACCGAGTGCATCCCCTTGGGGTGCTCCTGTTTTGTTTGTGAAGAAGAAAGATGGGAGTCTTCGGATGTGCATAGATTACCGGCAACTAAATAAAGTAACTGTTAAGAACAGGTATCCTCTTCCTCGCATTGATGATTTGTTCGATCAGTTACAAGGTGCTTGTGTCTTCTCTAAGATTGACTTGAGGTCTGGTTATCATCAATTGAAAATACGGGCAGCAGATGTGCCAAAGACTGCTTTTCGAACTAGGTATGGGCATTATGAATTCTTGGTAATGTCCTTTGGACTAACGAATGCCCCTGCTGCTTTCATGAGCTTGATGAACGGGATTTTTAAACCATATCTGGATCTCTTTGTGATCGTATTTATTGATGATATACTGATATACTCCAAGAGTAAGAAGGAACATGAGGAGCATTTGAGAATTGTGTTGGAAATGTTGAGGGAGAAAAAGCTTTATGCCAAATTCTCCAAGTGTGAGTTTTGGCTAGATTCAGTGTCCTTCTTGGGGCACGTGGTTTCTAAGGATGGAGTGATGGTGGATCCTTCTAAGATCGAAGTAGTGAAGAATTGGGTAAGACCTACTAATGTGTCAGAAATAAGAAGCTTTGTTGGTTTAGCCAGTTACTACCGTCGATTTGTCAAGGGATTCTCTTCTATTGCTTCCAAATTGACGAACTTGACTAAGCAGAATGTTCCATTTGTATGGTCGAATGAATGTGAGGAAAGCTTTCTGAAACTCAAGACCTTGCTGAGTACCGCACCTATCCTTACCTTGCTAGTAGAGGGTAAGAACTTCATTGTGTATTGTGATGCATCCTATTCTGGTTTGGGTGCAGTGCTAATGCAAGAGAAGAACGTAATTGCGTATGCTTCGAGGCAATTAAAGGTGCATGAACGTAATTATCCGACCCACGATTTGGAGTTGGCTGCGGTAGTGTTTGCATTAAAGCAATGGAGACACTATCTATATGGGGTTAAGTGTGAAGTCTATACGGATCATCGCAGCCTACAGTATGTCTTTACTCAGAAAGATTTGAACTTGAGACAGAGGAGATGGATGGAACTACTGAAGGATTACGATGTCACCATCTTGTATCACCCAGGAAAGGCTAATGTGGTGGCAGACGCCTTAAGTAGAAAAGCAGGGAGCATGGGTAGTCTAGCTCACTTACAAGCTTCTAGACGCCCATTGTCTAGAGAGGTTCAGGCTCTGGCTACTGACCTTATGAGGTTGGAAGTAAATGAGAAGGGAGTATTTTTGGCCAGTGCGGAGGCGAGATCTTCTTTTCTTGACAAGATCAAGGGAAAACAGTTTGATGATGAGAAA
>NC_028644.1:51859688-51882594 GCF_001406875.1 Solanum pennellii
TTCCGGCATGGACTAGCTTTTTACTTATTTTAGCTTCTTAGATACTCTTAGATTAGTAATTTGAGGATAGATGTTCTTGTGGTGATGACTTCCAGGTTTTGGGAATAATAGTATTGAGTTTTTATAAGTTATTTATCCGATTTTCATTAATGAGTTTTAAGTCTTCCGCATTATATTTTGTTATTGATGGTTGAAATGTTGGGGATTAGATTGGTTGGTTCGCTCACATAGTAGGATAAGTGTGGGTGCCAGTCGCGGCCCGTTTTGGGTCGTGACATAAGATCTTCATCTCTTTACTCTTTACTTGACTTGAACTTTAAGTCTTTAAAACAATATGAAAACGTTTGTGAAAGACTTAAGAAAACTTTATAAACTTTACTTTGACTTGACTCTGAACATTTATTGAATTGAAGTATGGATTTAAGGTTCATGATCTCATGTTTATGGATGATGTCATGATTTTCAACTTGGAGGGTTCACGCGGGGTTATGAGCATGAATTATTCAACTCAAAGACTCAATGGATAACATGTAATAGTCCAATGATTAGGAGTATAGTCTCAAAAATAATAAGGAACTCAATACTCAAGATATAGAACTTAAAAATAGTACTCATTTCAATGATACTCAATTTATGAAATTCATGTGGAAGTTATGGGCATGAACAACTCGACTTAAAGGTCTAAGTAACTAGATGGAACTCATGTATATGACTCTTCCCATTTTCATATTTACTTTCTCAAAGTTTATTTCAAGTCAATGATGGATCTCAAAGAATTCACAATTGAACTTAAAAGATTTCTTGAACTCTACTCTTAACTCTGTCTTGAATGTGAATCATGAATTCAAGAGTTATGGTTCATGATATGAAGACTCTAGGTGATATTTTAGCCTCGTGAGTACATTCTACTCACTCTCATGCTCACTTACTTAAGCCTTGAAACAAGTTACTAGAAGTTATAGAAGCCTCCTCAAAAGGGCTCGAAATTACTCTCTTAAAAGGTTCATAAGTACTCTCAAAACTTAATCTTGAATTTACCTTGAATTTGAATTATTGTTTCAAGGTTATGGTTCATGTTATGAATGATTTATAAGTTTTTAGAAGTAGTTTGAAGTGTTTAGAATCAAAAGGAGTGAAGATACGCTTTAAATGAGCTCAAACGGGACAACTAACGGCTTAGGAGTGAGGGCAGGCGGCCCTGGCACGTTCCAGGTGCGGGGAAGCAGCCCCTAACATCGAAGGCTGAATTTTGGCGCACTGCAGGCGAGGCGCGCCAACATCCCCCCAGGTATGCTTTCGACGAATTTTGCTCTCATTTTCTGACCCTAAATCACTTTTAATCGATTTCTTTACTCATGTTTTCCTTAGATTCAATCACCCAACCTAAGTAAACACTAATACATTCAAAATAAAGCTCCAAACAACCAGTTTCAACCCAAGAATTCATAAAATGGCCAACAAGACAAGATCTACAATGAACCTCAAGAACAACTAACAAGAACTTGAAATCCTTCATTTTTTAGAAAGAAATTATGCTTAAAATACATGTTTGGTGTATGGAGGAACAAACCCAACACTATGTAAGTTTACATACCTCTTAGAGATTAGACCCATGGCGAAAATCCGCAAATAACTCAAGAACGTCGACGAACGCCTTCATCATTTCCTCTTTTCTCCTCTTTACTCTTCTTTTCTCCTCTTTTCTCTTTTTTTCTCTTCTTGTCTCTTCTTGAACTCTCTACTAAAACCATAGGCATATATTAAGATTATAAAACTGAACCCAAAAGGATTAGACCCCTAAAAAATTACTAAAAGTAAATTAAATCTGATTGGGTAAGGAAAGGACCAAAATACCCCTCACTATTTTCGGCTAACTTTTCTTAATTGGACGGCCTAACTTTAAAACGTCATATCTCACTCATCCAAACTCAAAACTTAGCAAACTCGGCGGATTTGGAAAGAAAATTCAAAGATCTTTCTATGATATCTTTTAGCACAGATAAATCATTTTTTGCTAGGAGTGATGGTTGTTTTAAGTTTACCCAAAACTCATGCTTAGCTTAACTTGCAAAATTCCATATTTTTCTATTTCCAATTTATTTCTTTTTGGAACTCAAGGTAAATCTAGTGAGCAAACCTTAATATTTAAGAAACATTTTAGACTTTGGTAAAATCTCACTCACTACAATGAACGGTTTGAGTCTTAGCTCAAAAAATTTCCATCGTGTTACAACTTGAAATCATATCTTTCAAACAACTTATTAAGAGATAGAGATAATACCTCCCCAGTGAATATAGAAAGAATAGGAGATAGAGGTTCTCCTATCTTCACTCCCTAGTAGAATGTAAAAAGCCATATTCTTGCCCATTACTTAGTATCGAGTATCAATTATTTGCAAGAGTCCTCCAAATCTTATCAGTCACATTAGAATCAAAACCTCACCTTTCTAGAACTTTAATCAAGAAATTCCAGTCAACTCTATCATAATCTTTGTCCATATCCACCTTAATAACCATATTATATAGTTTACCCCTCAATATAATACCACAAACAATTTCTTGAGCTAAATTTCAAAGATATTTCTACCCTTAACAAAGCCAAATTGATTCTGGCAATCAACCTTGGGAGAAATCCTTCCAATCTATCATGAATAAGCCAAGACATGATTTTATTGAGAACGTTACTCAAACTAATTGGTCTAAGATCCGAAAAGGAATTCACCACATCCTTATAGGGCTGAACATAGAATAATATGAGTGTTTAAAAACTCGTTAACATACAAATTATGCACATATACTTGATAGGTTGGAAAGTTTCTAAGGCATTGAGGAAAAGAAAAGCATTGGAGAAGTAGTTTACTGGACTTTGGTTCTTCTGTGGAGGTAGGTTATGGTTTATTTTATTTGATAGATAGACTCTTAATAATGGTTTATATGCATTGAGTGATCTTGTGAAGTTCTTTATGTACTTGATTATGTGATTGTGTGACTTGGTTGTATGGTTTGGATAATCTATGTGTTCTTTGTGAATGGTCTGGAATCTTGAGAATGTGCAATTTATAATATTGAACCCTCTCTATTGAACTGATGCCTTGAATAAAGAAGGCTTGATGAAATATTGTTAAGCAAGTGAAAAATGGTGATCATAAATGATAAATTAACAATATACTTTTGGATCGGGGTGTTAAGTTCTGACACGGTATTATTGGATAGGGGTGTCATGTTTCTACATGGTATTATGGGATCAGGGTGTCATGTTCAGACACGGTATTATTGGATTAGGGTGTCACATTCTGACACAGTATTATTTGATTGGGGTACCACGCTCTAACATAGTAATATTAAGAGAAAAACATATTTAGTTAAACTGAATGTACTCAATCTCAATGCTTGATATTTGATAGGTTACATTCTTGCTTATGTTGTCACTTGTTCATGTCGTTTGTTGTTTATCACCTACTAAGTGTTATAGTTGATACTATATTATTATTTTATGCATATTACTTACTATTTTGAGTTGATTGGTGATATTTATTAAGTACATGTTGCCCTATATTGAGCCTTATTTGTGTTTTTCTTTGTTTTTATTTTGTAGAGTGCATCAAGTGTACCAACGACTTCGAATTGCCCTTAGCTCTATCCAGTCTCTAGAATATCAGGTTGCAGGGTGAGTTATTCATTCAAGTTCGTGTTAAATTCTCTTGGTTATGGCATGATGTCCTTAGTTTTCAAAAATAAACAATTTAATTTATTTATTTTGGTGTTTTTGATACTTAAACTTAGTATTTGAAGATCAGATGTCCTTGGAGTGAGTGATGACTTTAAGGTTTTGGAGATAATATGCAATAGACTTTAGAGGTTTATTTGATTGGTTACTTTAATAAGTTGTGAACTTTTGCATTATGGTTGTTACTCGTTGTTGAACAATTGAATATAAGTCGGGGTCAAATTTGTTGGTTCTCCCACCTAGAGGTTAAGTGTGTTGTAACTCATAACTCATTTTGGGTCGTGACAAACTTGGTATCAGAGTTTTATGTTCGATGATCTCATCGGACATGTCCAGTAAAGTCTTGCGAAAAGGTATGAGGACACCTTTACTTTTCTTTGAGAGGCTATGGGACCTTACTAAAACAATTATTCTTCTTTATTTCGTGTTATTACTTGAATCCGATTGATATCTGACCTTCTTCACTCTAATTAGTAGATAGTAGAATTAGACCAACAACTATGAGAACACCAACATGTTTAAGAGAGGTTTCTCTAAAGCCAACCATTGGGGATACATCTCGAGGGGGAGAAATGGAGAGCGGTCATGGTAGAGGTAACGGGAAAAGGACCACTAGATGCAGAGAATAAGAACCATGTCCAGTTAGGGATAGAGTGGTGACTCCCCCATCGACTGACAAGGTAGCGAGAGAGGGTGATAAAGGGGAAGATAAGATGATTCAGGAGAAGAAAGTACCACCCCAGCCTGCTTCAGAGATGATAAATTAGGTTCTTACTTATCTCAACTGGTTGTCTGATCAGGGCCAAACACCCTCAGCGTTTTATGCACCAGCACCTTAGGATTAGGGAGTACAATATGCAGCTGTTGTGGCTCCCGCATGGATGCGTCCATGGAAACAGGCATGTTTCCCCGATTGACTAGAGGGCCTATAATAAATAGTGACCAGCATGACCTTTTTATTAAGTTCTTAAAGTTGAAACCTCTAGTATTCTAGGATACTAAATCTGAAGATACTTATGATTTCCTGTTTGATTTTCATGAGTTGCTACATAAGATGGACATAGTGAAGAGGTTTGGTGTTGAGTTTGTGACATATTAGTTTCTATGGGATGCCAAAATGTGGTGGAGGTCTCATGTTGAGTGTCGACCACCAAAGACATCACCTATGACTTGGACACCCTATTGTAGCTTCTATATGGAGAAGCATATACCCCAGACTTAAGGGACATGATGAGAGATGAGTTCCTCAACGTAGAGAAAGCAAGGATGTCTGTTGAAGCTTATGAGGCTAAACTTTGTGCATTATCCAGGTTTGCCACTCAATTTTACTTTAGTCCGCAAGAACGGATTCACCACTTTGTAAAGGGATTGAGGTCAAATTTGTAGATTCCAACTTTACAGATAGTTACTTCTAGAAAATCTTTTTAGAAAGTGGTTGATTTTGTACTAGAGGTAGAGGAGGTGAAGCCGGTTGACTTCACCAAGGTGTCAACATTTAAAAATTTCCCTAATGGAGGCGAGTTTAGCGGTTCATACTCTAGATGGAAGAGTTTAGGGAGCTATCTACACGATCTATTCATTCTTCACGGCAGGCTTAAGTTGAGGGTCCATTGCGAACCAGTCAGCCTTTTTCAATGTTTGGGGATATCTTTAGTCATATTTGTCTTCACAAAGACCTACACTCGATCCAATGTCCTTCTTGGGGCATGTGGTTTCTATCGATGGAGTGATTGTAGACCCCACTAAGATTGAAGTAGTGAAGGGTTAGGTAAGGCCTATTAATGTTTCATAGATAAGGAGCTTCGTTGGTTTAGCTAGGTACTACCACAGATTCATCAAAGGATTCTCTTCCATTGCTTCCAACATAACCAATTTGACCAAGAAAATGTTCCATTTGTATGGTCAGAGGAGTGCGAATAAAGCTACCTAAATCTCAATACGTTGTTGAGTATTGCACTGACTCTTGCCTTGCCAGTGGAAGGTAAGAATTTCACTATATATTGTGATGCATCTTATTCTAATTTGGGTGTAGTGCTAATGCAGGAGAGGAATGTAATTGTATGCTTCAAGGAAATTAAAAGTGCATGAATGTAACTATCCTACCCATAATTTGGAGTTGGTTGCAATGGTATATGCATTGAAGTAGTGGAAGCATTATCTATATGGGATCAAGCGTGAAATGTATACAAATCAATGCAACTTACAATATGTGTTCACTAAGAAGGATTTGAATTAGAGGCAAAGGAGGTTGATGGAGTTATAGAAATACTATGTTGTTGCTATTTTAAATCACCCTGGAAAAGCTAATGTTGTGGTAGATGCCCTAAGTAGAAAGTAGGGAGCATGGGTAGTTTAGTCCACTCACATGTTTTTAGACGCCCATTGGCTAGAGAGGTTCAAACTCTAGCTTATGAATTTATGAGGCTAAAAGTACTTGAGAAGGGAGATTCTTGTCCTGTGTAGAGGCAAGATCTTCTTTCTATACAAGATTAAAATAAAAACATTTGATGATGAGAAGCTAAGCCGAATTGGAGATATGGTATTGCGAGGAGAGGCTAAAGAGAAATTAATTGATCAGGAAGGTGTCTTGAGAATCAAGGGGTGGAATATGTGCCTCGTATTGATGATTTGACTCATATTGTTCTTATAAAGGCGCATATTTTAATGTATGCCATACATCCTGGTGCAACTAAGATGTGTCATAATTTGAGACAACATTATTCTGGAATAGAATGAAGCATGATATTGTTGATTTTGTTGCCCATTGTCCACACTGTCAGCAGGTAAATTATGAACATCAGAGGCCTAAAGGGATACTTCACAGAATGTCCATTCCTGAATAGAAGTGGGAAAGAATTGCAAAGGTTTTGGTGGTTGGTATTCAAAAGACATTGGGTAAGTTTGATTCTATTTGGATAATTGTTAAAATGTTATTTAAGTCTCCTCACTTCATTTCGGCCAACATGACTTATAATGCAGAGAAGTTAACCAAACTCTATGCTCGTCAGATTGCATGGAGTTCCAATGTCCATCATATCAGATAGAGGTACGAAATTTACTTCTAACTTATTAAGGAACTTGCATAGTAAATTAGATACTAGATTGGATATTAGTACCGCATTTCACCCTTAGACCGATGGGCAGTTTGAGCAAACAATTCAAGTGTAAGATGATATGCTTCGTGTGTGTGTGATGGATTTTGGTGGTCATTGGAATCAATTCTTACCCTTAGTAGAGTTTTCATACAACATTATCTATCACTCGAGTATTGATCTGGCCCCATTTGAGGCATTATATGGGAAGATATGTAGGCCTCTCATTGGTTAGTTTGATCATTCGAGGTGAGACCTCGGGGTACTGATATTTTGAGGGAATTGTTAGAGAAAGTGAAATTCATACATGAGATGTTTCTAGAAGTTCACAGCAGGCTGAAGGAGTATGCAAATCGAAAGGTCAAGGTCTTAGAGTTTATGAAGGGTGAGCAAGTATTATTAAAGGTTTCACCCATGAAGGGTGTAATGCAGTTTTATAAGTGGGGTAAGCTTAGTTCGAGGTATATTGGACCATTTGAAGTTCTTAAGTGTGTGTGGGAGCAGAATATGAATTGGGCTTTCCTCCATGGTTATCAGGTGTGCACTTAGTGTTTCATGTGTCTATGTTGAAGAAACAACATGGTGATAGAAACTATATTATTTGATAGTATTCAATCCTTTTCGATAAGAACTTGTTTTAAGAGGAAGAGTTTGTAGCTATTCTAGATAGGGAGGTCTACAAGTTGAGGTCAAAAGATATTGCCTTAGTGAATGTCTAGTGGAAGAATCTCCAAGTTGATAAGTGCACTGTGGATACTGATGAGGATATGCACAAAAGATATCCACACCTTTCTTTGATTCAAGTACCTTTTATTGCCCTTGCCTTCTTTGATCGTTCGAGGATGAACAATGAATATATTGGTATCTAATGTTACGACTCATTTGATCATTTTGAGTACCAGAGCAATTTTTTCATAAAGTTCTTCTGCTAGATTCTAAATGGACATTGTGGACTCTGCGTAACTACATTATAAAATTAGTAGGGTAATTTAAATAGTTAAATTATTCGATGCTTAAGAAATATTACATTAAAATTAGTAAGATTAAATGTTTATTAGTTCTTTATTAGTTACCTTAAATAATTAAAAAGACTTAGCGAGAGAAACACTACATGTGGTGTAACTAGAAGCGACTGCCATCCAAATAATGCTTCAACTCTTATATTTCTTTTAGTAATATGTAATGAGTTCTATTTATTAGTAGTATGTTGCATTGTTATTGGTTGGGAAAGAGAAATCAAAATGAGAAGAGGTTTGAATTAGAAATTTATCATATACATGTAGGTTTATATTAATTGGGGGTAAACAATATTTAATGCATTGTAGTGGGTTAATTATGAAGTTTAAGTTAGAGCAAAGGTTTTTGCATTCTTGTTTTAAGAAAGTTGACTATTGAAAGGTTGGCCCTTCATTTTATTTAATAATGTGTTGGGAAAAGAAGTTGCAAAGTTCAATTTTAAATGCAGGGTTTGTATTTTGATTGAGAAATTTATGCACATGGGGAGTTCAAAAGTTATCTGGTAATTGTGGGTTTAAAGAGAATGGAAGTTCAACACTTAGCGGTGCAATTAGATTATAGTGTTGCAATTGGTTTATATTACGACTAATTGGTTTTACAAAATAGTGAGTTTGACTTTTTAATTAACTTAATTATCATATTATTGATATATGGAGATATGTAATTAAATACTACGTGTATCGAATTATTTAAATTCTATTTAAGTTATGCTAATTGGAAGAATTAAGACTTACCTTTACTTTGAAATTTAGGAAATTTATTAAAAGAATTAGGTAAATTTTTTGGTGTAGGCTAGACATAGAATAATATGAGTGTTTGTAGACTCATTAACTTACAAATTATTAACATATACTTGATAGATTGAAAAGGTTCGGATACATTGAAGCAAGGAAAACATTGGAGAAATAGTTTACTTGACTCGGTTCTTCGGTGGAGATAGGTTATGGTTTATTCTATTTGATAGATAGACTCTTAATAGTGATTTTTATATACATTGAGTAATATCGTGAAGTTCTCTATATACTTGACTGTGTAATTGTGTGACTTGGTTGTGTGGTTTTGATAATCTATGTGTTCTTTGTGAATGGTCTGGAATCCTTAGACAGTAAATTTATAATCTTGAACCCTCTCTATCGAAGTGTTGACTTGAATATAAAAGGCTTGATGAAATATTATTAAGGAAGTTAAAAGTGGTGATAATAAATGATAAATTAACAATATATTTTTACCTAGGTTATCACGTTCCAACACAGTATTATTGTATCGGGGTGTCTCGTTCGAACACAACATTATTAGATCAGGCTGTCACGTTCCTGTACGGTATTATCGGATCGGGGTGTCACATTCTGACATGTTATTATTGGATCGGGGTGTCACTTTCCGACACGGTATTATTGGATCTAGGTGTCACGTTCCGACATGGTAATATTAAAGAGGAAAACATATTGAATTGACTGAATTTTCTCAATCTAAAGGAATCCATTTTCCAATGTGGCGTAGAGGAATGGATCCTTGTGTGTGCTTGATATCATTATTGATTATGTACTTGCTTCAGTCATCATTAGTTTATGTCGTTTGTTGTTTATCACCTGGTAAGTGTTATAGTTGATTTTATACTATTACTTCATGCATATTACATACTATTTGAGTCGGCCGGTGATATCTACTTAGTACATGTTGCCTATACTGAGACCTACTTGTGTTTTTCTTTGTTTTTCTTTTGTGGAGTGCATCGAGTGTACCAACGACTTCAAATTGCCCTGCTCAGAGGGGAGTAAAAGGATCTTAGTTTAGTCAAGGCATGTCTATGAGATTTCAGTTATAGTCTAGGGGTTACTTGTACCTTATCTCGCAAAACTTTCAAAATTACTAAAATTGGCCAGACCTTGGACTATTCTTCTTCTTCTTCTTTTTCCTTCCAGTTTCGCCATTAATAACTTCTTTTCCATCTTTCTTCCCCCTCCTCTTCTTTTTTCAATTAATTCGTCTTCCTAGTTGTTTATCCTTTTTTTTAAAATTTGATGCACTGCAAACGCGAATCATTTAGAGCGAATTATATATGAAAAGACTCGAGACATCGAGATGAGTACATATCTAAAATTTGATACTGTTTATAGATGAGTTCGAGTTGGTCGAGATTGAATAGTCAATGTCTACTTCATAAGAGTTAAAATATATTTAGTTTTTTGAGTGTATCGTAATATATAGTCAATGTACAACACATATATTGGTACGCTATATTATATAGTCAGTATATACGGAAAAGACTCAAAAATACCCTAAAAGTATCGTAAATAACTCAGATTTACCCTTTTAATCCATCAATTCATCACCAATTATGGATGGTCCACAACTTTGAAATCGTAAACATGATAAAAGAAGAACAAAGATTTACTAACCTATGGCCGCGAAGATCCACTTTGAAACCGAGTCAAGAAATCAAATTCAAAACCCAATCGCAAAGTGAAGAAATCTTCAAATCGTTTCTTACCTCACCCGCGAAAATGAGGGGAAATGGATGAAATTGAGAAATATGAGGGAAAATTTAGATATTAGGGATCTTATTAGTCTACATGGAAGTCGAAAATCTTTGGCCCTTATGTTGCATCCATGTGGAGTCCACGTGGCACTTAACATACTTTTGTTAATTAGTAGGGTAAGTATGCCTCAATACTTTGACGGGAAGGGTTGAGACACAATATAGTTTAATGGAAAATATGAGAAATTTCCAATAGTTTAGTGGAATTTTTGAGCCTTTTTGTATACTTTATATGACTTTTAGAAAACTATAGCATATAATCAATGTATATATCGAATAGTTCTTTTAATTATAAACTATATTTATTTGTAAACTAATTACTAATATATATTATATATAACTATTTCTAAAATATAAGACCAAAATAAAACATTACTCTTAAATTAAGTGTCATTATAGTAATTTTCTCAAAAAGTCACACATAAAGACAAAGGAATTAACTCATATCCTACTCACACTCTTCAGTTACTTAATGCCAAAATTTATTTGAAGAGGCAAAAGTCATCATTGGAGGATTAAGCTCACAGTGGTTACCTTCTTTGTTAACCTCCTATTTCGATTGCAGATTCCTGTATGTTGCCGAGTTTGATGGATTCCTGTAAGTTTTTTTATTCGTCGTTATTAATTGATTATCTGTTGAAAGTTGCTTTGTTTTTGAAAAAAAAAACTAATAACACTTGATATGTGGATGAAGTTTTTGTGTTTTTTTCGGGTGAATTAATTGGCTGGAGGACCTTTTTTAGTTGTCATTCTGTTCAGAGTTAACATTCGGGGATGAAAAATTGGATTTTCTTTTTTGTTTATTTTTTATCCTCAATTCTGTTTTGATGAAACTAGGGTTAGGTTTGTTTATGTGTGTTCTTGTGTGGAGGAATTCATGCTTTCGCTAATAGATTTTATATATAAACAGGATTGTCCATGAAAATTGAGAGAGTTTGAAAAACTTTTTTGACTCCAATCACTCGGAAAAAAAACTCAAAAAAATAACTCTAATCTATATTCACAACCAAACACAAATCCGATATTCAATCATCATTATTCACTTTGAATAATGATGATTGAAAATTGAAGTTGTTTTTGAGTTTTTGTGAGTGATTTGGAGTAAAAAAAGTTAAAAACAACTTGACCTTTATCGCCAATCGTGGTTTTTTTTTGGGGGGGGGGGGGGTCTTTCCTCCTTTGGCAGTGATATCAGTGGCAAAAGAAGAAAAGAAGTTAAGTTATTCATGAATTTTGAAATGAATTTATAGAATGAAATAATATATAAAGTTTTTTTTCATGTGAAAAATTATATTTGAAATAAAGGTATGAAATTGGTAGAGAATCATATAACTAGTAGAACGAGTGATGCATATCAGTTTTTTTGGAAGTTGTTTCTTCCCTTTCCTTTTTCTTTTGGGTGCTCTTTCTTGAGAATATGAGTATTTGAATGCCGAAATTTGATACATATGATATGTTTTCTGTGACTAGTCGTCAGAATGGATATGGGTGATGTGATGGTGGATGCCAAAAAGAATGTCCTTTCTAGTGATGTCCAAGTGTCCAATGAGTTATTGGTGAAGTACGAAAATGGTGTTAAGACAGAAGGATTGATTGGGATAAACAATGTTGAGGACAAAATAGATTATGAGAGTGATTCAAAAGGAGCGGACTTGAAGAATGTTAGAAGTGAAACAGAGAACCAGCTCAACTCTAACAGTCAGGAAGAGGCACAAGACTATGTCAGTGAGGACAAAAATAGTTTACAAGTCCCACAAAGTGCTTAAAATGTTGAAAATGGAAAAGGAAAACTTGAACAAAATGTGTTGCTGGAGAACAAAACACCTACTATTGATGTTGGATCTAATGATATGGTAAGTGCTATTTGAAGGTGATTGATGATAAAGTACAGAAGATTGATGAAGGAGAACTGAATGACGTTCATTAGAGTGAGAAAATGATCTATGACGTTAATCATAATGGTAATGATATAATAGTTGATAGACAAGAGGACCATTAGATTAAAACAATTGCTACAACTGTTACCACTGATGATGCTAGATTGGATGAGTTTCCAAAAATAAAAATTGAATTTATTAATTCTTCTATAAGAAAAACGCCAAAACCAGCTAGTTTAATGCTTTTGATCAATTCTTCAACTACAAATACTGGACAACATAGTAGCGTGTTTCCACTAAATAAATTAGTAAATTTGAATTTTCACTTTTTGAAACTCATCAAATCTAGCACCATCATTGTTAATAGTTGTAGCATTTGTTTTCATTTGATGGTCCTCTAGCCTATCAACCATTATATCTTTACCATTCTGATTGACCCTAAAGATCATTTTCTCATTCTGATAAACTTCATTCTGATCTCCTTTATCAATCTTATGTACTTCATTTTCAGTCACCTTCAAATAGACATTTTCCATATCATCCGTTTCAGCATCAATAGTAGGTGTTTTTTGTTCTCCAACAACACATTTCGTTCAAGTTCCCCAGCTCTATTTTCAAACATTTTAGCACTTTTCAGGCCTTATGAACTGTTTTTGTCCTCATCGGCTACATTGTCGTGTGCCTCTGGCTGACTCTAAGAGTTGAGTTGGTCCTCTATCTCACTTCTAGTATTCTTCAAGTCCTCTCTCTTTGAATCACTCTAATCATCATTGTCTTATCCTCAGCTTTGCTTATGCTAATCAAGCCTTCTGTCTTAACACCATTTCGTAGTTGATCGGATATTCATTAAACACTAGGATATCACTAGCAGGGATATTCTTTTCAGCATCCACCATCTCTACATCACCCTTATCCATTCTAACCACTAGTCACAGGTAACATATGTATCAAATTTTGATAATCTAATACTCATCTTCTCAAGAAAGAGCATCCAAAAGAAAAAGAAAAGGGAAGAAATAACTTCCAGAACTTATCTGCATCACTCATTCCAATAGTTACATGATTCTATTCAAATTCATACCTTACTTTTTACAAGAAAAGAAACTTTATATCTAATTTCATTCTGTAACTTCATTTCAAAATTCATGAATAACTTAACTTCTTTTCTTCCTCTGCCACTGATATCAGTGATAGGGAAGAAAGACTCTAAAAACAGACAATATTTGCCATAAATTCAAGTTATTTTCACTTTTTTTCACTCCAAATTACTCACAAAAACATGAAAACAGTTAACTCCAATTTATATTCATAATCAAACACAACTTCAATTCTAAATAATAATTATTCACTATCAAAAAAAGTGAATAATGATGATTGAAAACGGAGTTGTGTTTGGTTGTGAATATAAATAGTAGTTGATTGTTTTTTAGTTATTGTGCTTGATTTTGAGTGAAAAAATAGTTTTTTTAAATTCTCTCAATTGTCATGGCCAAAGTCACTTATAAATAAAATCTATAAGCAAAATCATGCATTCCTCCACGCAAATACACACACAAAAAAAACTAACCCTAATTTCATCAAAACAAAATTGAGGATACAAAAGCAAATTGAAAAAAAAAGTCATGTTTTTCATCCCCGTATATTAACTCTAAACAGAATGAGAACTAAAAAAAAGGTCCTCATGCGGATCAATACACCGGTAAAAAACATCAGAACTTCATCCACATCTCAAATTAGATTAGTTTTTCGTCTTTTTTAAAAAACAGAGCAACAGTCGACAGATAAACAAGTAATGCTTATGAGTAAAAAACTTTCAGGAATCCATTAAATTTAGCAATAGTTAGGAATTTGCAATCGAAATTGGAGGTTGATAAAGCAAAGTAGCTTAACGAAGAAGGAAGCAATTGTGAGCTTAGTCCTCCAATGGAGTCTTTTGATTTTCAAATATTTTTTGGCATTAAGTAACTGAAGTGTGTGTGTAGGATATGAGTTAATTCCTTTGTCTTTATGTGAGACTTTTTGAGAAAATAACTAAAATGACACTTAATTTAAGATTAATGTTTTATTTCGGTCTAATATTTTAGGAATATAAGTTCAAAATATATATAATAAAATAGTAATTAGTTACAATACATATAGTTATATAATTAAAAATAATAATTCAACATATTTATTTGATTATATGTTATAGTTTGCTAAAAGTCATGTAAAGTATATACTGACTATATAATATATCGTACCTATATATGAGTTATACACTGACTATAAATTTTGATGCACTAAAAAAACTAAATATGGTTTAACTATATATGAAGTATACATTGACTATATATGAAGTATATATTGAGTATTCAATATCGACCAACTCAAATTTACCTCTAAACAATCTCAAATTTTAGATATGAAATCCTCTCGATGTTTTAAGTCTTTTGATATATAATTCGCTCGAAATGACTTACCTTTGCAGTACATTATATTTTAAAGAAAATTAAGACACAACTAAGAAGACACGAAGTTATTAATGTCGAAATTCGAAGGAAGAAGAAGAAAAGTAGAAGATTTGGCCAATTTTGGTAATATTGAGATTTTAGCGAGATAAGGTGCAAGTACTACGTAGATTATAAACAAAATCTCATAGACATGTGTTAACTAAACAAAGGTCATAATATCATGACTCGAGTCTACACCTTGGCCTTGGTTGGCACCCGAAGACCATTGTTGGTCCCCAAGAGAACCTTCATCCTGACTAACTACAAGCGGAAGACTAACTTAAGCATACAGAAGCTTAAAAATGAAATGAACAACTTTGAATAAAATAATATATTCAACTAGCCATAAAATAGACAACTTTAGTCTTTAAAACATTTAGTAAAATAAATGATTAATACAGACTCCTCAACTATATTGACTATCTATGAAGCCTCTAACCGATAAAGATGGAAGTCGGACAAGACCTAATGGATCAACCAGTAAACTGTGAAAAGGATTCATTTAAAAAGTATGACCTTTTTCTACCCATGATAGCTACATGCTTCTCATGGAGACTTGAGTTATCTTAAAATTGCATCCCCACATCAATGCCCAATACTACTCCCAAAAATATATTGGCTCTTATTTTTTTAAAATATATTGATTATGTGGTTTAAGATTAGTGCTCAAAACATAGCTTTAAAAGCTCTCTTGGAAATCATCGTTTCCCTGCTTGTTTCATTTTAAAAATCTATTATTTTCGTCTAAAAACTAGCCCGAAGGCTCTTTACTTGTTTAAATGTGAAAACATTCAATGTATCCTTGGGAATACTTAGACCTCATATACCTTTGAAGAAGAGAACTTTACTTAGCTTGAAACTTGAGTCTTAAAACAAAGTTAAAATGTTTAAATAGGACTCTTGAAAACCTTTAAGAACTCTACTTTAACTTGCTCTTAACCTCTAGACTTGACTCTTAACCTTCCTTGAATTAAAGTATGGATTCAAGGCTCATGATGTCATGTTTATGGATGATTTCATTATTTTGAACTTGGAGGGTTCATGCGGAATATGAGCATGATCTACTCAACTAGAAAACTCAAAGGTGCTCCTCATCTTAGGAATGTTCAAGTTATAAGGTTCATGTCGAACCATGGGCATGAACAATTCAACTCAAGGACTTCATGGTAAACATGTAATAGTCACATGATTAGAAATAGAATTTCAAAGGTTTTAGCAACTTACTACTCAAGACAATTTGGAGATACTACTCCTCTTCAATGATACTCAATTTATGGTCTTCATGCAGAAGTTACGGGCATGAACCACTCGACTCGAAGGTTTAAGTAACTAGATGGAACTCATGTATACAAATTTTCTCATTCTCTAACTTACTTCCTCAAAACTTAGTTCAATCAATGATGGATCTCATAGAATTTACAATTGAACTTAAAATCTTTCTTGAACTCTACTCTTAACTCTTTCTTGAATGAGAATTATGAATTCAAGAGTTATGGTTAATGATATGAAGGATCTAGGTGATACTGTAGACTGATGAATGCATTCTCCTCACTGTCATGTTCACTTACTTGAGCCTTGAAACAAGTTACTAGAAGGTGTAGAAGACTCCTCAAAAGGACTCGAAGGGACTCTCTCAAAAGGTTCGGAAGAACTCTCAAAATTTAATATTGACTTTACCTTGAATTTGAATTATTGTTTCAAGGTTATGACTAATGTTATGAATTATTTATAAGTGTTTACAAGTAGTAGAAAGTGTTTAGAATCAAAAGGAGTGAAGATACACTTTAAATGAGCACAAACGGGATAACCGACGGACTACGAGTGGGGCAGGCGACCCTGGCACGTTCAGGACGCCAGCCCTTAACATCAGAGAGTGACTTTGGGTGCACTACAGGCGCGCCACGCCAGCCCTATGGGCGCATCTATGGCGCGCCACGCCAGTATCCCCCCAGGCATGTTTTCAACGAACTTTTCTTTCGTTTTCCACCCTAATTCGCTTTTAATCGACTTCTTTTTTAAATTTTTCCTTAGATTCAATTTCTCAACTTATTTAAAACTAAAACACTCATAAAAATATTCCAAAAAAATCACTTTTATCTCAAGAAATCATCAAAACGCCAACAAGACAAGATCTACAATAAATTTCGTGAACACCTAACAACAACTTGAATCCTTCAACTTTTTAAGAATGATTACACTGAAAATAACATGTTTGGCATGTCGGTGAAAAAACCCAAAACTATGGAAGCTTACATACCTCTTAGGGGTTAGACCCATGGAGAAATTCTGCAACAAGACGCAAGAATCTCAATGAACGCTTGATCCTCCCCTCTTTTCTCCTCTTTTCTCCTCTTTTCTCTTCTTGCCTCTTCTTGAACTCTAAACTAAAATCCTAAACGTATTTTAGGATTATAAAACTGAACCTAAAGGACTATAACCCTAAATTATGACTAAAAACGAATCAAATCTGATTGGGTAAAGAAAGGACTAAAATACCCTTCACTATTTTCGACTAAGATTCATTAACTGCACAGTCTTACTTCAAAAGGTCATATCTCACTCATCCAAGCTTGAAACTCCAAAAACATGGCAGGGTTGTAAAGATAATTCAAAGATCTTTAATATGGTATCTTGTAGCATATCTAAATCATTTTGTACTAGGAGTTATGGTCGTTTGAAGTTGACAAAAAACTCATACTTAGCTTAACTTGCAAAATATCAGATTTTTCTATTTCCAATTTAATTCTTTTTGGAACTCAAAGGTCTAAATCTAGTGAACTGACCTTAATAATTTAGAAATTCTTAATTCCTTAGTGAAATCTCACTCATTACTATTAACGGCTAAAGTGTTAGTTCGAAAAATATTCTGGGTTTCACAATGTCTCCCCCTTGGAATCATTCGTCCTCGAATAGCGACTGGACTTGGTATGGAATGGGTTACTCTTACTATGGTTTGAGTCTAATGGTCTGCTCTTACCATATTCAATCTTATAACATTAACAACTCCATGGACTCCTACTTACCAACTCCTAAAGAAATTCTTATCTTATCATCTCCCCCTTAGGTCTAAATGTGACACTTGAAGGCTCTGTACCTATTCCAAATTGAAAACTCAATTATTCTATATAGGCACACGTAGAAGATTATAACTTTACTAAAACTTCATCTGGTAACATATCATCTAGGAACACCTCTCCATGCTCTTGTTACTCTTGTTGCTTTGCAGCACTTCACAACCCTTATCTAAAGGTCAAGGTCTCTCACTTGTACAACTCATATTTATTGCATCTAATATCTCAATTCCTCACCTACTATATGTCAAGTCTCCTACATAAAATATCTAGACTAAAATCATTACCCTCAAGTTGTCATATTTTTATCATAACACTCATATCAAATTCAAGCTTAATGTTTATTACTAAATCCGAATATCAATATGATTGCTCGTTTACTATGCTATACCTCAATACTAATATGGCAATGTAGGAGCACTTTTTCACTAGGACGTCATTACAATTAATCAATCCTTACCTATCAATCTGCAAACTATAATTACCATCATATTCCACTTCACAACTTAAGTACTGCTTGCTTATTTACTTCACATTATCTGTCAAATAACTCTATTATCCTCTGAATACCGTGAAAATCTCCGTTCAAAATTCATAAGCCTAGACTAATATATCACATTATGAATACTCTGTCTCTTTTATATATATTCACCACTTACACTTGTCATTACTAAAACAATGATACATCATCATAACCCATTTCTAGTAAGGTATACTCTAACTCATTGACTTGCAACACTTACTCTACCTCTTATCCTGAGCCCTTCACAACTCATCACTTCTTAGTCTACCACAAGGGGAAATTTTCATTAATAATTTATTAGTTTCATGAGTGTACCAACATAGTTTGCCAAAATACCATCTCCTTTTCATAGATCTGTATACCTCTGCATACTTTCCTCTAATTATCGCTCTTTCTTTAATACTACTCATGATCTCATAACTCATGCTACTCTTTTGCATGAAAATCTTACCCAAGCTCTAAACATACTTCTTAAAAAGGATCTCAGTTGAAACAAGGCTTAAAAGAAAGAGTACAACTCACTTTTTAGCTCAAACGCACCATTCAAATGAATATGGGTGCATTCCTTTGAAACTGAACACTTAACTTACTCTTGGACTTATTTAAAGACCCTAGAGTCTCATGACTTTCTCAAGACTCTTGCTAAGAACAACTCATTCATAAGGATCTTTAAACTTTACTTTTCAATCGGATGTAGTATGATGGTTAGTCAAATGAATATGAGAACTCACGAGTTTGAATAGATCTTTATGACTTAGTTCTATTTCACCATTAAGAGTATGAAGGAAGGAAAACTTTTCTTAAATGCCTATAGTACCTCATTCATATAAGCGAGGCCCTCATAACAATAAATAAGATCCTACCGACACGGCTTCATAGACACCTTAGGATACTTAAACTCTGTACTTTTATACCAAATTTGTCACGACCTGAGTCTACACCCTGGACGTGGACGGCATCCAAAAATCATTGTTGGTCCCCAAGCGAACCCTCATCCTGGCTGACTACAAGCAGAAGACTAACTTAAGCATACAAAAGGTTAAAACTGACATGAACAACTTTGAATAAAAATAATATTCAACTAGTCATAAAAATAGGCAACTTTAATCTTTAAAACATTTAATAAAATAAATGATTAATATAGACTTCTCAACTATATTGACTTTTTATGAAGCCTCTAACTGATAAAGATGGAAGTCGGGACAAGACCCACGACATCCTGACTAAACTGAAAAGTAAATGAAATCCTCCAAAAATAAGGAGGCTCACCATGTCTAACTCAAACTCTGGAATGTATCAACGAAGCTCCTGTTGATGATCTACATGTGTCTATCATCAAAAGATGTAGGCAAAATGGCTTAGTACGTGGAATGTATGAGCATGTAAGGGGAATTCTAAAGTATAATATAAGATTGAAACTTGAATAAAAGGGAAACATACTTACCTCTTTTCAAACACACTTAACTCAACTTAAGAATAACATACTCAACTCGAGTAGTAGATACTAAACTTCAAAGATATGATACTCGACTCAGCGAAGCACAGATTAACTCAATATATTCAACTTAAAGTACTCAACTCTTGATACTCAACTGAACTCATTTCAATATAAAGCAATTTAAAACAAGTGCAATATAAAATAAAAGTTATTTAAAAATATGATGTATACTCGGTGTGTATAACAAGGATACAACATAACTCTGAAATGTATTGGAAAATACAATTAATTAATATATATAATACTATAACTTATGTGGGAGTTTCTCTAACCGACAACCATCACTTAAGAGCTATAGTGTGATACAACGTTACTCGTCCCACACTGCCCGGTCATCCTAACCATGCCATGGTGTAGGTTTTGATCTGCCTAATGCATCCACTAGTAAACTGTGAAAAGATTTCATTTAAAAAGTATCACCCTTTTCCACCCATGATGGCTACATGGTTTTCATGGAGACTTGAGTTAATATGAAAATCGCATCCCTACATCACTGCTCAATATTACTCCCAAAAATATACTGGCGCTTTTGTTTTAAAAATATAATGATTCTGTGGTTTGAGATTAGTGCTCAAAACATAGCTTTAAAAGATCTCTTGGAAATCATAGTTGTTTCCCTACTTGCTTCATTTTATAAAGCTATTAATTATGTCTGAAAACTAGCCCGAAGTCTCTTTACTTGTTTAAATGTGAAAAACATCTAAAGTATCCTTGGGAATATTTAGTCCCCATATACCTTTGAAGAAGAGAACGTCAACTTAATTCTTTACTTAGCTTGAAACTTGAGTCTTAAAACAAAGTTAAAATGTTTAAATATGACTCTTGAAAACCTTTAAGAACTTTACTTAATCTTGCTCTTAACTTCTAGACTTTACTTTTAACCTTCCTTCAATTGAAGTATGGATTCAAGGATCATGATCTCATGTTTATGGATGATTTCATTATTTTCAACTTGGAGGGTTCATGTGGAATTATGAGCATGAACTACTCAACTTGAAAACTCAAAGGTGTTTCTCATCTCAGGATTGTTCGACTTATAAGGTTCATGTGGAATTATGGGAATGAAGAATTCAACTCAAGGATTTCATGGGTAACATGTAATAGTCACATGATAAGAATAGAAATTCAAAGGTGTTAGAAACTTACTAATCAAGACTTAGAATTTGGAGATATTGCTCCTCCTCAATGATACAAAATTATGATATTCATGCAGAAGTTATGGGCATGAACCACTCGACTCGAAGGTTTAAATAACTAGATGAAACTCATGTATACAAATTTTCTCATTCTTTTACTTACTTCCTCAAAAATTAGTTCAATCAATGATGGATCTCATAGAATTCACAACTGAACTTAAAATATTTCTTGAACTCTAGTCTTAACTCTCTCTTGAATGTGAATTATGAATGCAAGAGTTATGGTTCATGATATGAAGGATCTAGGTGATATTGTAGACTTATTAATACATTCTCCTCACTCTCAGTCTCACTTACTTGTGTTTTGAAACAAGTTACTAGAAGGTGTAGAAAACTCCTCAAAAGGACTCGGAGGGACTCTCTCAAAAGGTCCGGAAGAACTCTCAAAGCTTAGTCTTGAATTTGAATTATTGTTTCAAGGTCATTATTCATATTATGAATGATTTATAAGTGATTACAAGTAGTATAAAGTGTTAAGAATAAAAATGAGTGAAGATACACTTTAAGTGAGCTCAAACGGGACAACCAACGGACTAGGATTTGGGGCAGGCGACCCTGGCGCGTTCCGGGTGCCAGACCTTAACATCAGAGAGTGACTTTGGGTGCACTGCAGGCGCGCCGCCCCAGCCCTCTGGGCACATCTGGGGTGTGCATCCCCCAGGCATGCTTTCGATGAATTTTTCTCTCGTTTTTTTAATCCTAATTCTCTTTTAATTGATTTCTTTTCTCAAGTTTTCCTTAGATTAAATTTACCAAGCTAAGTAAATACTAATAAACTCATAAAAATACTTCAAACAATCACTTTCATCTCAAGAAATCATCAAAACACCAACAACACAAGACCTACGATGAATTTCGACAACACCTAACAAGAACTTGAATCCTTCAACTTTTGAGAATGAAATTACGCTGAAATAACATGTTTGGCGTGTGGGTGAACACAACCAACACTATTTAAGCTCACATACCTCTTAGTGATTAGAACCATGGCGAAATTCCACAACAAGATGCAAGAATCTCGACGAACGCTTGATCGTCTACTTTTTTCTCTTCTTTTCTCTTCTTCCCTCTTCTTGAACTCTAAACTAAAACTCTAAGCGTATTTTAGGATTATAAAGCTTAACATAAAAGGACTATAACCCTAAATTATGACTAAAAAGGAATTAAATATGATTGGGTAAGGAAAGGACTAAAATACCCTTCGCTATTTTTGGCTAACTTTCCTTAACTTCAAAAGGTCATATCTCACTCATCCGAGCCTGAAACGTAGAGAACTTGTCAGCGTTGGAAAGAAAATGAAAATATCTTTAATATGGTATCTTGTCTCACACCTAACTCATTCTGTACTAGGAGTTATGGTCGTTTGAAGTTTACAAAAAACTCATACTTAGCTTAACTAGAAAATTTTCAGATTTTGCTATTTCCAATTTGATTCTTTTTGAAACTCAAGATGCTTAACCTAGTTAACCTTAATACTCTAAAAAAATTTAATTCCTTGGTGAAATCTCACTCACTACGATCAACGTTTCAAGTCTTAGTTCGAAAAAAAATTCTAGGGTTTTACAATATTTCCCCCACGGAATCATTCGTCCTCGAATAACGACTGGACTTGGTATGAAATGGGTTACTCTTACTATGGTTGGAGTCTAATGGTATGCTCTTACTGTCACAACCCAAAACCGAGCCGCGACTGGCACCCACACTTACCCTCCTATGCGAGCGAACCAACCAATCTAAACCTTAACATTTCAATTTAATATCAACAGAAAATAATGCGGAAGACTTAAACTCATTAATAAAAACCAATTCAATAACTTCTAAGATTCAACATCTATTATTCCCCAAAATCTGGAAGTCATCACCACAAGAACATCTAT
>NC_028644.1:51890115-51917283 GCF_001406875.1 Solanum pennellii
ACGAAGTTCAGAGAGTCGATTTCAGTACCCAAATTTCAGAATTCTAAGTGTTTTGGAACGAGACCCCCTCGACGGTCCGTCGTGCCCATGACGGTCCGTCGTGGGTTCCGTCGACTCACACAGTTTTTCCAGAAATAAAATCTGCTGCTTAAAACGACTAAACAGGTCGTTACACTTACCATATTCAATCTTATAACACTAAAACTCCATGGACTCCTACTAACCAACTCCTTAAAAAAATCCCATCTTATCATCTCCCCCTTAGGTCTAAATGTGAAACTTGAAAGTTATGGACCTATTCCAAATTGAAAACTCAATTATGCTATCTAGGCACACATGGAAGATTATAACTTTACTGAAACTTCATCTGGTGACATATCATCTCAGCACACCTCTTCATGCTCTTTTTGTTACTCTTGTGGCTTAGCAACACTTCACAACCCTTATCTAAAGGTTAAAGTCTATCACTTGAACCACTCATATTATGCAACTAACATCTCAATTCCTCACCTACTATATGTCAATTCTCCTTGCTCAAATGTCTAGACTGACATCATCACCATCATGTTGTCATTCTTTTTATCATAGCACTCATCTCAAATTTAAGCCTAATGTTTTTTACTAAACCTAAATATCAATATAATTGCACACTTACTATGTTATACCTCAATACTAAATTGGAAATGTAGGAACACTTTTTCTCTAACACTACAAAAAAACTCAAACTGCCAAAAAATTTTACTAACAACTTAAGTTGGTTAATATTCTACTAACAAATTATCAACATATTTCTAACCTAATATTATTTTAAAACTTAACAACGAAATTCTAACAGATTACCAACATAAATCTTACTAACTAAGTATTTTAGTTGGTAAATACGGCGGGAAAAAATGGCGCCAAATTTAGCAACCTTCTATTAATGGATTACCAACAGAAATATTACTAACGCACACCTTTTGTTGGTAATATTACAAACGAAGTATATATCGGTTGGTAAATATGACAAAAAATTATTTATATAATTTATTACCATATTACCAATGAATTATTAATCAAACATTTACCAACGACAAGATATTGTTGCTAAATTTATCAACCAAATATAAATGTGTTGTAAATTAATAACGAAATGTAATTTGTTGGTAAACTTGCCAACCAATATCAAATTAGTTGAAAATTTTGCCAACGAATAAAGATTGTAGTTAGTAAATTACAAACATCATTAAAATAGTTGGTAATATACCAACCAATCACGAATCCATTGGTAAAATTTACCAACATATTAATTATTAATTGATAATATTAAATATGAATGTTTAGTTGAATATTAAATATAATCAACTCTGATAAAATTTATTGGTAAATAATTAATTACTAACTTATATTTTAATATTTGGTAAATTTACCAATTGAAGTTAAATTTTTTGGTAAATCAACGTCTAGTGTTGATACTTTCATATTTAGTTTGTGTCATTAGACGTTTTAAATTTTAAATTTTAATCAAAACTTGACTTTGTTCAATATTTTTGGTAAACGTGCTCAGATTAGAACTTTGTCGGTGTCATTATCTTTGACAGGTCACTTTTTATCTAACAGAAAGGTTGTTTCATGTTTTGAGGCTTTTATTTTTTGTTTGTGTCGTTAGGTGTTTTAAATTTTATGTTTAGGCCAAAATTTGACTTTGGTTAATATTTTTGTGAACGTTCTCAGATGAGAATTTTGTTAGCATAATTAACTCCACATGTCACTTTTTATCTAGTAGGATGGTTGGTCTGAATTTTGAGGCTTTCATTTTTACTGTGTGCCGTAAGGTGTTTTGACATATATATTTTGAAAAAAGTTTAACTTTGGTAATTTGATAACGAGCCCAGATAAGAAATTCGTCAGTGCAGTTAGATGCCAAAGTCATTTTTGATGTAATAAGATAGAGAGTTCGGGTTTTGAGGCTTCTATTTTTAGTTTATGTCGTTAGGCATTTTAGCTTTTAAGTTTTTGCCAAAATTTCACTTTAGTCAATATTTTTGGTAATCGTGCTCGAATTGAAATTTTCTCACCGCAATTAGCCATATAAATTCAGTTTTGATATCATAGGATGTTGGTTCAAGATTTGAGAATTTTATTTTCAGTTTGTGTCGTTAAGTGTTTTAACTTTTAACTTTTGACTAAAATTTGAACTACGTCAATTTTTTTGGAAAACATGCTCAAATTTGAATTTCGTCAGCACAGTTGTTATGGAAGGTCATTTTTTCGCTTTATAGGATGGTTAGTTTGGATTTTTAGGTTTTTATATTTAGTTTGTAACGTTAGGCGATTTAACTTATAACTTTTGGTAAAAAATTGATTTTGCTTAGTATTTTTTGTAAACGTGCTCTGATGAAAATCCTGTCAGCTCGATTATCTTCAAAAAGTCATTTTTATATCTAACAAGATGGTTGTTTCAGGTTTTGAGTCTTCCATTTTCAGTTTGTGCTGTTAGGCGTTTTAACTTTTAAGTTTTGGCCAAAATTTAGATTTGGTAATATTTTTGGTAAACGTGCTCAAATTAAATTTTTTGATATAATGATATGTGTCATATTGAGATTAATTTAACTAGTTATCATAGATTTTGCAATGTTTCATTCATATATAATTTATAAAATTGATTAATATTTTTGGATTTATATTCGTGTTCTTATATTTTTTAAATGCAATAAATTAATAAATATTTAACTATCGAATAATCATTTAGTTAATAATATTTAGAACATATTGTCAATCAATTACTAACCTAACATTGAACTTGAATGATAACCAATAAACTAATAATTAATTAGTAAATTTATTAGAAAAATAAATAATCATACTAACATATTTAAAATTTATCACAAACAAGGGTTGTAGTGTCGTGGTAAGTACATCTGCATCCTTAACCAAGAGGTCTCATGTTCGATTCTCGTTGGGTACATAATCATCTTTGTTAGGGAGTGCTTTACCATCTAATGTGGGACTTTCCGGCGTGAATCCAGATTTAGTTAGGCTCCAATGTGGGTACCGAACATCAGATGGAAAACAATAAAAAAAATAACAAAAGTATTTGAAATTTATTCGCAAATTACCAGCTCAAATTTTTTGTTACTAAAATCACTAGCCAATTACCGATGTATGAATCGAAAAATGAAGAAAAAAATTTACTAACTCGTTTCAATTTGTTAGTAAAGGTACTAACGATATACTAACCAAAATTAATTGGTAAAATTACCAACATAAATTTCAGGGCCATATTACAAAATTTTGTAACATCTTCGGGTGTTTACTAACTGATTTTTGGTTGGTAAGTTTACCAACAAATTAAAATCAGTTGGTAATATTTACTGACGAGCTTTTCATCAACAGATTAATATAAGTTGGTATTTGGTTGGTAACTCAATTTAACAATCGATTTTATCAATTTACCAACGGATTTTTTTGTTGGTAATTGAGGTTCCTTTTGTAGTGTAAGACCTCATGACAATTAGTCAATCCTTACCTTTCAGTCTGCATACTAGAACTGCTATCATATTCGACTTCACAACTTAAATACTGCTTACTTACTTACTTCACATTATTTGTCAAATAACTCTATCATCCTCTTAATACCATGAGGTTCTCCTTCCAAAATTTATAAGCCTAGACTAATATATCACATTATGAATACTATGGCTCTTTTATATATATTCACCACTTACACTTGGTCATTACTAACACAATGACACATCATCATAACCCATTTCTAGTAAAATATACTCTAACTCATTGACTTGCAACACTTACTCTACCTCTTATCCAGAGCCTTTCACAACTCATCACTTCTTTGTCTACCCAAGGGGAAATTATAATTAATAATTTGTTAGGTGCTTGAGTGTACCAACATAGTTTGCCAAAACACCATCTCCTTTTCATAGATTTGTATACCTCTGCATACTTTCCTCTAACTATGGCTCTTTCATTAATACTACTCATGATCTCATAACTCATGCTACTCTTTCGCGTGAAAATCTTACCCAAGATTTAAACATACTTCTTAAAAAGGATCTCAGTTGAAACAAGGCTTAAAATAAAGAGTACAACTCACTTTTTAGCTCAAACGCACCATTCAAATGAATATGGGTGCATTCCTTTGAAACTGAACACTTAACTAACTCTTGGACTTATTTAAAGACCCTAGAGTCTCATGACTTTCTCAAGAATCTTGCTAAGAACAATTCATCCATAAGTATCTTTAAACTTTACTTTTCAAACACATGTAGTATGATGGGTAGTCAAATGAATATGAGAACGCACGAGTTAGAATAGTTCTCTATGACTCATCTCTATTGCACGATTAAGAGTATGAAAGAAGGAAAACTTTTCTTAAATGCCTATAGTAATTCATTCATAGAAGTGATGCCCTCACAACAATAAATGAGATCCTACTGACACGGCTTCATAGACAGTGCCCTAGGAAACTTAAACTCTGTACTCTGATACCAAGTTTGTCACAACCCAAGTCTATACCTTAGACGTGGTCGGTACCCGATAACCATTGTTGGTCCCCAAGCAAACCCTCATCCTGGCTGACTACAAGCGGAAGACTAACTTAAGCTTACAAAAGCTTAAAACTGAAATGAACAACTTCGAATAAAAATAATATATTCAACTAGCCATAAAATAGGCAACTTTAGTCTTTGAAACATTTAACAAAATAAATGATTAATATAGACTCCTCAACTATATTGACTATCTATGAAGTCTCTAACTGATAAAAATGTAAGTCGGGACAAGACCAACAAAATTCTGACTAAACTGAAAAGTAAATGAAATCATCCGGGTATAAGGAGGCTCACCATGGATCACTCAAAATCTAAGATGTATCAACGAAGCTCCTGTTGATGATTCTGAATACCTGTGTCTGCATCATCAAAAGATGCAGGCCAAATGGCTTAGTAGATGGAAAGTACGAGCATGTAAGGGAAATTCTTAAGAATAATATAAGCTTGAAAGTTGAATAAAAAGGAAACATACTTATATCTTCTCAAATACACTCAACTCAACTTAAGAATAATATACTCAACTCGAGGATTAGATACTAAACTTAAAAAATTTGATACTCAACTCAGTGAAGCACGAATTAACTTAAGATACTCAACTTAAGGTACTCAACTGAACTCATTTCAATATAAAGCAATTTAAAACAAGTGCAATATAAAAGAAAAGTTGTTTAAAAACATGATTGTCCCCATATACCTTTGAAGAAGAGAACTTCAACTTAACTCTTTACTTATCTTGAAACGTGGGTCATAAAACAAAGTTAAAATGTTTAAATAAGACTCTTGAAAACCTTTAAGAACTTTACTTATTCTTACTCTTAGCCTCTAGACTTGACTTTTAACCTTCCTTGAATTGAAGTATGGATTCAAGGCTCTTGATCTTATGTTTATGAATGATTTCATGATTTTCAACATGGAGGGTTCATGCAAAATTTTGAGCATGAACTACTCAACTCGAAAACTCAAAGGTGCTCCTTATCTAAGGATTGTACGACTTATAAGGTTCATGTAGAATTATGGGCATGAACAATTCCACTCAAGGACTTCATGTATAACATGTAATAGTCACATGATTAGAAGTAGAATTTCAAAGGGGTTAGAAACTTACTATTCAACAGTTAGAATTTGGAGATACTACTCCTCTTCAATGATACTCAATTTATGGTATTCATGCGGACGTTATGGTCATGAACAACTCGACTCGAAGGTTTAAGTAACTAGATGGAACTCATGTATACAAATCTTCTCATTCTCTTACTTACTGCTTAAAAACTTAGTTCAATCAATTATAGATCTCATAGAATTGACAATTGAACTTAAAAGCTTTCTTGAACTCTACTCTTAACTCTCTCTTGAATGTGAATTATGAATTCAAAGAGTCATGGTTCATGATATGAAGGATCTAAGTGATATTGTAGACTTATGAATACATTCTCATCACTCTCATTCTCACTTACTTGAGTCTTGAAACAAGTTACTAGAAGTTGTAGAAGACTCCTCAAAAGGACTCGAAGGGACTCTCCCAAAATGTTTGGAAGAACTTTCAAAACTTAATCTTGACTTTAACTTGAATTTGAATTATTTTTTCAAGGATATGATTCATGTTATGAATGATTTATAAGTAATTAGAAGTAGTTTAAAGTATTTAGAATCAAAAGAAGTGAAGATACACTTTAAATTAGATCAAACGGGACAACTGACGAACTAAGAGTGGGGGCAGATGACCCTGGCGCGTTCCGGGCGCCAGCCCTTAGCATCAGAGAGTGACTTTGGGTACACTGCAGGTGCATTGCGCCAGCATCCCCATAGGCATGCTTTCGATGAATTTCGCTCTCGTTTTCGAACCCTAAATCGCTTTTAATCGATTTATTTTCTCAAGGTTTCCTTAGATTCAATTACCAACCTAAGTAAACAATAATACACTCATAAAAATACTCCAAAAAATTACTTTCATCTCAAGAAATCATCAAAACTCCAACAATACAAGATCTACGATGAACCTCGAGGACACCTAACAAGAACTTCAATCCTTCAACTTTTTGAGAATGAAATTACGCTGAAAATAACATGTTTACCATGTGGGCGAACAAACCCAACACTATGGAAGCTTACATACCGCTTAAGGATTAGACCCATGGCGAAATTCCACAATAAGACGCAAGAATCTTGATGAACGCTTGATTCTCTCCTCTTTTCTCCTCTTTTCTCCTCTTTTCTCTTCTTTTCTCTTCTTGCCTCTTCTTGAACTCTCAACTATAACCCTAAGCGTATTTTAGGATTATAAAACTGAACCGAAAAGGATTATAACCCTAAAATATGACTAAAAACGAATTAAATTTGATTGGTAAGGAAAGGATTAAAATACCCCTTACTATTTTCAGCAAACTCTCCTTAATTGGACAGCCTAACTTCTAAATTTCATATCTCATTCATTAGAACTTGAAACTTATCAAACTCGGCAGAGTTGGAAAGATAATTCAAAGATCTATACTATGGTATCTTGTAGCACATCTACAACATTTTGTACTAGGATTTATGGCCGTTTGAAGTTGACAAAAAAACTCATACTTAGTTTAACTTGCAAAATTTAAGATTTTGGCATTTCTAATTTAATTCTTTTTGGAACTCAAGGTGCTAAATCTAGTGAAATGACCTTATTACTTAAGAAATTTTTAATTCCTTGGTGAAATCTCACTCACTACGATTAACGGCTCAAGTCTTAGTTCGAAAAAAGTTTCTGGGGTTTTACACGTAATACCCCCTGAGCCCTTTTTTGTAATTTTGTACACCTTTTTAGCTTACGTGGCATCCAAACATCTCCACCGCACCTCAACTGTGTGGAGTCATGGAGTGTGTCACGTAAGCCAAAAGGTGTATCAAATTACAAAATAAATGAGTTTTTTTGTTTTTATTATTTTATTTTATTTTTTTGGAGGGGGGGGGGGTAGGACCTTAGTTTAGTTAAGGTGTGTCTCTGGGATATCGGTCATAGTGTAGGAGGTACTTGTTCCCAAATTTTAGCAAAAATTTTGATAAAGGAAATAACCGAATGGTTAATTTTTTGTCATTTTTTATATTTTTTGATTGAAATAGTTCTTCTAAATAATAAAAGGTGTTCATTTCAGTCGTTTTCTCTAAACCTAACAGATTTATAAAATTAAAAGGAAGAAACTATCTAACTGTACAATATGCCTACCATATTTATTAATTCTCTCTATACTTTGAAATTGTTATATTTTGTCTCACTAATTAATAATTTCATATCAGATTTTAAGTAGATACACCTAGTTACATATTTTTTCTATATCCTGAAATAGGAAGAGAGACAAGCAAGAACATGAAGGTGGCGAGCAAGATTTGTCTATATATCTCAAATACATGTGAATTACACTAGATACATAAATTTGATGTAATTCGCTTGTAATCGGGATATCGATATATGAGCGAGATAGAGAATGGTGAGTGATATGTGAGGGTGGTTATTGAGATTTGTCTATGTATACCAGATACACGTGAATCAACTTGGATAAATTGTAGGAAAATTACTTGGAAGAATACCTTTTGATAAATAATTACTTATTTTAGCGATACCTTTTGTTTATTACCATTTATAGCAATATTATGTTAGATCTGCAATGTATGAAAAGTAAATTAAGTATGCAATATATATGTATTATAACTATTTTTAAAAATGTATTATGCTTGTTTGGTAACAACTTGATATATTATATTATAAGTGTATTAAAATGTGTGATACAGGTATTATACATCAATAAAACTTGTATTATATGTGAATAATAAGTTATTTTTGTAATATGAATTAAAGTGTATTATAAATTAAAAGTGATAAAGTTAAAAAAATGTTATTTCTATAAATGGTAAATATTATTTGTTTGTAGTATATTTATGTAAGTTTCTCTACATTATATCTTGAACAAATTACACCTAAATTTGATCTCATGTATCACGATATACATGTTTTATGGACGTCTCTTGTTGTACCAAAATTTAGTAAGATTCATAATATTGCAAACTAACATGCATCTAAGTATTAACTTCAAAACTAGTAGAAATTTTCTAAGTTATCCAATAAAAAATGTGTTAAATTTATTTGTGGATCTCACGTGGCTAACAAAATTGATCATTTTCATCTTCTTTATTATTTACAAAGAAAGAACTTCATGACATATATAACATCATTGTTTCTACTTTCTCGAACAAAATTTATTATTTTGTATTGCTTAAAACATAAATCGGTGGAATAATATTTTGGAAAAGAGAACATAGTAAATTTTGTTGGAGAAAGTAGAAAAAAAGTAGTGCTAGATTTTATGGTGTTCTTTCTTTTTAGCTAACAAAGAAGGCAAGAACGGTGAACTTTGTTAGCTACGGAAGGTTCATAATTAAATTTTACATTTTTGTTTGATAAATCTATTAGGTTTAGGATAAGTGACCAAATCGAACACCTTTTGTTATACATTAAGGATCTTTTTAATAAAGTATATATTTATTTCAATTTGATAATGTTCAATCTTGTAATTAGTCATATCTCACTAATATTACCATATAGATGATATTTGTTGTGCATTTTTCTTGTCATCTAACCAGATTTGCTTTGCACATGTATTCCACGTTAAACGATTTAAATGTCATATGAACATGTGAAGAGAACAACTACATTTTATTTTTTAGAACTATGTTTTGTACATTAATTTTTATTTTATAAGTTATAACATCATAAATGACATTCTTGTTGTTGGCTCTTATATTTGACTTCTCCATTGACTATGTACATAAGTCAAAATTAATTATTTGTCTGTAAAGAATTAACTAAGAAAGGTTTCCTTTCTTTTTTTTACCGAAAAAACTAAAAATTTAAAATTTAAGAATATATTATATATGTGAAATCATATATATAATCACATGTTTATCTTACACCTTACAATGATATAGTTTATATACTTGTAACCGATTTTTAATTTATTCAACCAAGCATGATTCGTCCTAGGAAAAATAACAACACCACGTCATGACATATATATGGGCGGTATAATGATATGAAAAATAATCGGTCAAAGTTTAATATAATAAAAGATGAAAGATAGAAATAATTAATGTAATAACTATGAGAATTCATAATATTATAACTAAAGAATATAAAAGATCTTTTGATCTTTTCGAGTGACCAATTCTTGTGTTTCATAAAATATTTTATTTTTATTTTATTTTCATTATTTTTGAAAAGATTCTAATTGGGCATTTTGGACTATTCATAATTATAATTATGAAACTAGTGGGGTAGTTTTATATTTGTTTAGTTAGAGATTAAAGGAAATAAAAATAAAATTGATAGTGGGTCACCTTTTCTATTTCTATAGTTTGTTATATATAATAATTAGGGTATAATTAATCTCTAGTGGAAAGGAAGAAACTCACCTGCGGAGGAGCAACGTGAAAAACCTCAGGCGACATCAGGTAACCAAGCGTATATTGTGTATTGAGTATATTGGTAGGGATAATATTATTACAAGTATGATATTGAATTGAAAGAGCATGAACCCAATTCTCCTAGTTATTGTTAATTAATGGTAGGAATAATTATGGCATGAAATTTGGCCAAGAATTAGAAGTTAATGATTAGAATATGCAGTGTAGGAAATTATTATTTTAAAGGATTGGAGCTTACAGTTATTGGCGAATGTAGGATTGACGTTATTTGTTAATTTTATAAAATAAATTGGGTTGAAACTTGCTGGCCAATCACGTGGGTTTGAATATTAGTATATGAGTTTGTTTTTTTTATACCCAAATAGTGATAGGTTGTTTGATTTAATTAGTTTTACAAATTATATTTTGTATAGATTAAAATGAATTGCATAAAAGAGAATGTCATCGATTCTATTGGACATGTAAAATTTTGTAGTTCGTAATGGTTCAAGTTTTAACATATTTTGATACTTAATTAAATATAAGGTGTAGTACATTATATAAATTACATTAAAATTATGCTAATGGGAGGAATTAAGACTTACCCTTGGATTTGAACTTAGGAAATTGATTATAGAATTAGGTGAATTTTTGGGTCTGAGCTAAACATAGAATAATACGAGTGATTATAGTTTTTTTTTAACTTACAAATTATGTATATATAATTGATAGATTGGAAAGGTTCGAAAGCATTGAGGAAAGGAAAAGCATTGGAGAAGTAGTTACTTGACTTCGGTAGAGGTAGGTTATGGTTTATTTCTATTTGATAGATAAACTCTAAATAGCGATTGATATGTATTGAGTGATATTGTAAAGTCTCCTATGTACTTGATTGTGTGGTTGTATGTTTTGATTGTGTGGTTTGTGGTTGGCCCAAAATTATGAGAGTGTTGAATTTCTAATCTTGAACCCTCTCTATTAAAATGACGCCTTGAATAAAGAAGGTTTGCTGAAATAAAATAATGAGGTAATTGGATCGGAGTGTCACGTTATGACACGGTATTACGGGATCGGAGTGTCACGTTCCGACACGGTATTATGGGATCGGAGTGTCACGTTAACATTAAAGACAAGGAATCTTGAAGTAACTTAATATACTTAATCTCAAGGAACCTATTTTTCAAATGAGTATGGTGTGGAGGCATGAGTCCTCATAGGTGTGCTTGATGTTGTGATTGATGGTGTACCTATTATGGTGGTGTTGTTGTCAATGGTTCATGTGTTTGTTGTTTGCCACCTATTAAGTATTGTAGTTGATTTTATATTATTATTCATTATATATTGATTTCTATTTTGAGTTGACCGATGATACCTACTCAGTACGTGTTCCTTGTACTGGCCCCTACTTGTATTTTCTTCTTTGTTCTCTGTGGAGTGCAGCAAGTGTACCATCAACTTCAACTCGCCCTCAGCTCTAGTTAGTCTCCAGCATATCAGAGTTCAGGGTGAGCTATTATTTCTAGCTCGTGTTGGATTCTCTCATTCACGTCTTGATGTCTTTGAATTTCGGACATGGACCATCTTTTTACTTATTTTGGTTTCTTAAACACTTTTAGACTTGGTAATTTGGAAATAGATGTCCTTGATGTGATGACTATCCGATTTTGGGATAATAAGTATCAAACTTTAGAAACTTATTTAAATTGGTTACTTAATAACTTTTGGAGCTTCCGCATTATTTTTGCTATTTATAGTTGAATTATTGGTATATGTTAGGGTTCAGACTTATTGGTTCGCCCACCTAGGGGGGTAAGTGTGGGTGTCACTCACGACTCATTTTGGGTCATGACAAACTTATGCAATTATTATAATAACTAAAAGAATTTATAATGTTATGACAAAGAATTAATGTGTAATAATTGAATTTCTAATAAATTTTATTCTTAAAAATAAACATGACTTTTAATTAATGTTACAAATATTTTTTTATAATTATTAGATTTTGATGTAGTGTAGGGACAAAACGAAAATGTTTATTCCACAAAACTGAATATAAAAGTTATGTTGTAAATGATAAATTTTAAATAAATAAACATATCACATATTTTCACATTTTATGAGTTTTTTTTTAAAAAAAAACTCAAAACATTATAAAATAATATATTTTGAAGTTAGAAGATCTTGTTAGCTTGATAATATATTTGTGACATATGGGTCAAAAATGTCCTTTCACCATGCGAAAGGAACAAAAATGCCCTCTTTTTATAGTTTTGTTCAAAAATGTCCTTGCCGTCAATACTATGGTTCAAAAATCCTTAAAAATATGCAATAGGAACAAAAATGCCCTCCATTTGTAGTTTGGTCCAAAAATGTCCTTGTTGTCAATACTTTGATCTAGAAATACCCTTATTATTAATTCTGGGTAAAAAATGCTCATATTTCAAATAAATATATTATTATTTTCTTTTGGAAAAGAGAACAACTATAGTCCTGAACTATCGTAAATGATATGTAGATACCCTCCGTTATAATTTTGAGACATTTATCATTTTCTCCTTTTCTTTTTAACACATTATTTTTTAATAATATCTTTTTAAAATTAGCAAATGTTTATCTTACTTCAATCTCAGAAAAAGAATAAAATATAAAAATATTTTTTATCTTGTTATCATTGTTTTTTATCGTTATATAAATATAAATTAATAATCTTATATATAAGACATATATTATGATCTTATATATAAGACATATATTGTTTGTCGAAAGGCTACATGAAGTTATTTAATTTTAATTGATAAAATGACATTAAGAAGAAAATAAATATTTCCTTCATTTTTATTTATTAAAGTGATTTTAGAAGAAATAAAACAAAAATAGTGTTTTTCAATAATATTTTAATTAGGAAAAAATATGTTAAAAAAGAAAAAAATATGGTAAAGGGTCAATATACCCCTGTACTATAGGAATTAGCTTTTATATGCCTTTGGTTACACTTTTGGACCAAATATATCCCTGATTATAACGGAATGACACTTGTCAACATAGGAATCAAACAACTCACCCTCAATTTTAAATACCCAATTTCCCTTTAGAAACCCGCCCATTTAACCTATTACCAACCCGTTTTCATAGTCATCTTCTCCACTTGAGATTTTCATTAAAATCAAAACTCTTAATCACTACGGAAACTTCAAGACCACAATATTGGGGGTCATTTTTTTCACCAAAAATATTTCTTGCAAAACCTCCTGCCTTTGAAGTTATTTCATCTCTTAAAAGATTAAAATAGTTGATAATTGTTGCAAGTTAGAATTCAAAATTTTATGTTTGATGTAGCATGTACTTAATATCATTCAAGTAGTTGGTCAATATTGATTAACATATTGGACAACACAAGAAACTGAACTTAAATGTGTTATGAGGTTTAATTGGAATCTCTGTTTATTTTCATGGGTGTTCAACTGACCAACAATTTAGTAGCATTAGAAAATTAGGACAACAAAGATTAAGGCAAGCTTGTGGATGGATTTTATCATCACAACGAGCAAGAATATATGAGTAACAAAATTGTGTGTTGGACCTATCGTAGTTGAGTATTTATTCTAATGGAAGCTTAGCTAGAGAAGATAATCATGAAATGGGTTTTTGGTTCAAATTGGGTATTTAAATGAGTGGGTTTCTAAAGGAAATTGGGTATTTAAAATTGGAGGTAGGTTGTTTGATTTCTATGTTGACAAATGTCCTTCCGTTAAAATCATGGGTATATTTGGCCCAAAGTATGACGGTAGGGGTATATTTGGCCCCAAAGTATAACCAAGGAAATATATTAACTATTGGGAAACATTTTTATGTATGATTTTAGTTTATCTCTCATCCATAAGGAACGAAAAATAAATAATCGATTAGGGCTCGTATCTGTTTCTTAGCCAAAGATCAAACTTTTGGTTTATTTGTTTTCCTAATGTGGTTGAGATTTATGGTTTATGATGCTATTTTGTAAAACACTTTCTGAAAGATCTAATTGCTTAAGTTTTGATTAAATTTGTGAAGGATTAAATTACATCATCTGTTTTCTTGGTGCTTAGATTTGAGTTGTTTGATCCACTCACTTTTTTTATTTTTGAATTGTAAGTGTTGTTTTTTTCTTAACATATTTTGGTCTACAAAGCTTGAAATTGCAGATCTGTAGAGCTTGAAATGGCAGATCTTCACCATTGATTTGAGATTTGTGGGAGGGGGAGTGATGAAAATCTCGAGAGCTTGAAAATGGATCGGTGTTGAATTATTGACATCAAAATTTAAGAAGGATCTTGCCAATAGTGATTATTTGGAAATGGGTGTTGATCAAGCTTTGGAGATGGGTGTTGGATCAGTGTTGAAATCAGAGGTATTGATAATGGAGGTCAACAGAAATCAACCAAGTGAATGAATGGACTAAAAATAAATAAAAATTGGATTAAAAAAATAAATAAATTTTGGATAAAAAAAATAGAATAGGGCAAATATTTGAGATCATGCCACGTGTTTTTCCGTTTAATCAAAGGGTACATATGATCCAAAATTATGACGGGAAGTGTATACATGACCCAAAAGTATAACGAATGATATAATACGTACCATTTTTAAAAGTTCGGGGTATATTTGACCTTTTTTTTTTAATAAATTCTTTATTTCAACTATTATACAATTTCATCAAATGAGTAAATCATAATTCATAAATAAGATGACATGATATAATATAATATTGATAAAGGCAACTTTCACATATAGCAAATAAAAAATTCATATTTGTATGTTATAGCAAAGTTTGCATAATTGCGCTCCATAGCAAACATAAAAAATGTATAATTCGCTATACATATACAGTTGAAGCGAATTGTATAAAACAAAGTGTATAAAACAAGAAAGAAAAAGACACTTGGGCAGAGAATTGTATAAACGAAGTATATAAAACAAATTGTATGATAATAAGTGTATCAAACGATTATATACATTTTGAATTTGTATAAAATGAGAAAGAGAAAGATAAAAGAGACTTGGACAGGGAATATACAATTGAATCAAATTGTATAAAACGAGAAAGAGAGAAAGGCAAAAGAAACTGGGCAGGGGAGTATTTTTATTGTATAATTATAAGTGTATAGGACGAAAATATATGTACTTGCATGTGTATATACAATTTTCTCACGCTTTACACAAACAGAAACGCAATTTATACATTTCGCTTTTGTTTGTATAAGTGAGAAAGGTGAGGGTTGCGAGTGAGATCTGGAAGAAGGGAGAAAGGGGAACAAAAATATATGTATTTATACAATTTTCTCTGCTTTATACAAGTGGAAACAGTTTTTATGCACTTGTGTTTGTATAAAAAGTGAGGAAGCGAGCGAGAGATTGGAGCGAGAATGGGAGAGTGGCGAACGAGATTTTTGAGAGAGAGGCGACTGGCAAATTTTGGCAAACGTTTGCTATGGAGCACAATTAAATCAAACCCTAGCTACTCCATTTAGTTTAGGTTATTAGTTTGCTATTATATACAATTATCCCTATTGATAAATCATTTGTAGCCCCTTAAAGTTGTCCGCATAATTCATTTAGATACCTCAACTAGGGCTAGTACCTACTGAACACCTATACCCCTTAAAATTCATCCCTATTTGATATTTTTTGACAATCAAGCAAATATATGAGATGTGTGTAGTGCACTCGCTATGACATGGCAGTGACATGACAAATTGATAAATTAAATGATGACATGTGGCATTTAAATCCAAAAATTTATTTAAAAAATGATATTCAAAAATACAACTATTTTGGTCTATTTACTAACTAAAAGAAATTGAAAAGAATTTTTTGAAAAAACTACCCACCAATAAAATGATGGCTCATGGATTGAGTTAAATTTTTTTAAAAGGCCCTATTTAAATAATTCAAAAATAATTTTATAAATATAAAACTAATTTTTTTTTATTGTTTTATTTAACCCCGCCGACCCATTGTCTTCACCGCCACCGACGACAATTACGATGCCAGTAAATCGTCGCCATGCCTCTTCCTTCTCTTTCATTCAATTTTATCTCTTTCACTGACATAACTAGTGCATTATCTTCGTCGCTTTGATCGTGAAATAATTATAATTATAACATTTTCTGGTAATAAATAATTCGCCGAATCAATATTTGAGACGTAGATCTAAAAAAAAAACAAAAAAGCAAGAGAAGAACCATAAATTGTGAGAGAAAGAGAGAGGTGCAGGGCATGGGGTGGTTTGTGCATAGTTGCAGGTAAGGGAAATATAGGGGTGGGTTGTGCATAGTTGCATGTAAGGAAAATATAGGGGTGGGTTGTGCATAGTTGCAGGAGAAGAAGACAACTTCTTCTTCTTTTTTTTGTTCATTATTTCCTTTTAAATAAAATATTAATTTGGGTGTAAAAGTTAGAGAAAAAAATTATTTTGGTACCTTTACGCGCTTAAAGAGAGTAAATCACATGTTTTTTAACATGTCAGCATTTTGTGTTCAATGGGCATGACTTTTGAACCATTGAGGTGTTCAACAGGAACATCGTATAGTTGAGGTGTCTAAGTGAAATATGCGGACAACTTTGAGGGGCTGCATATGACTTAGGCCATAGATAAATGTCAGTAATTATAAACATTTAAATATACGTAATTTTATAAAGTGTCAACAATAATAGTACACGGCGAGCTTATGTGTTTTCAAATTTTAAAACAATATTTTTTTTTTACAAAATATACATATATGAATCGACTTCTACATTAAAATTTTTGAAATTTGAATTCTATTTTTTGAATTTAAAATTTAAAATCACGGTCCACAAATTAAATATTGAAAAGCCTACCTGGATGGTATGTCCTTCGATCGATTAAATAGTCAACCACAATTACTATCACCGTCTATCACTATTACCTACCATCTACAGCCACCATCATTAATTATCACTATCGTCAATCATTATATATAAATTTAATTAATTTAGTATGTTATTTAAATTTTATTTTTAATTTTTTTAAAAAAAAATAAATTTTATACATTGAGAAAATAATTTTTTTAATGAAAAATTCTGCATATTTTGATATTTAAACATAAATTAATCTTAATAAAAAACAAATAAAGTTCAATGAACCAACGATCTTGATAAGTGTCGTGTTTATTAAAGGCTCTGTGCTGTCCCTACTACCTTTCCGTATCAGCCAAACTTGTTGGAGGTGTAAAGCCAAATGACCACCTCCTCCTACACTTTCTTTGATTTTGACATTTTAGACCTTTTCTTTTTCTTTTCTTTTTTTTGGTTCCAATGTTTTGAAATTTTGTATTAGAATTAAATTAAATTTGAATTGCTTTGTTTATATTTAATTGAGGGACTCTTGTTTTAATATTTAAAATTTATATTAAAATTTAATAATATTCAAATTATTTAACTCATTGACGAGTGAATTTTTAATACAATTTAATATAGAGCTTTAATTAAGAATGAAATTGTTTCACCGTCACCACAGGAAAGAGAAGAGAAGGGTCGGTGATAGACTCAATTCCAATAGTGAATGAATATGAACACAAATGTTGGGCGAGAGGTTGAATGTTGAACAAATTTCACCTCTAATTCAACATGCGGTTTTCCTTTTTTTTCTTTAAATTTCCAATACTATATTCTTCTTATGATTCATTCCATTTATAATAAAAAGGTGGAACAAATAATTGATAAAGATACCTTTTTTTTCGTTTCTTTTCTAGAACCATAAAGCATATTCTTTCCTTTAAGGGGATAATTAACAAACTCATTCATAAACCCTAACGTACTATTAATCTCAATCCAAGAATCTTTTTTTTTCTTGATCCACTCACATTTTCAGGTTGGATTTTCTATCTTTTTGTTATGGTTTTTTATTGCAATTTATTTTATGATTTTGCCTCTTTTTTTTTTTTAATAATATGTTGAAACGCCTCTTAATTTCCTTGATCATTGCATATGAGATATATATATCTATGTTTTAATCGCTTAATCTTATGTGTTTATTTTAGTAAGTATTTTGAATTACTTGCCTCAATATTGTGTTTATGAAATGTATGATGTTGATGGTAGCTAATGCTGTTTTTCCTAGTTTGCCTTTAATTCATTGCAAGTGTATCAATGTTTTCTAATTTGATACATTGTTTGAGTAGGTGATTTCTGCCCAATCGGTAGTGATAGGGGAGCTATAAGGCCCTTGTAGGAACTGATAACTAAAAATGCGGAACAATTTCATGGATGGTGATTGGGGTTCATCAGAAATGTTCCCAATTGATCCTCTTATGCCGTATGGATTTGGAGCCAATTTCCTCTCTCATTTATCATTGATTGTTGATGGTTCTAGAAATTTATATGTGCCTGGAAGTCAGGCACTTCAAGAAGCATTTAAGTGCTTTTCAAAATATGCTGGGGCACTGCTAGTTTGGTTTGCCACCGGAACGAACTCCAGAGGTAATAACCAAATATCAGGCGGTTATCGAAGTTCAAGAAATACAAGGTCTGGAATGTCAATTCAAACACAAGAAACAACTTCAAGTAGACATTATTTTATGGAACTCTTCTGGCAATCAAGATGCAAAGGGAAAATTACCATCCCTGTGATATTTAGGAAGATTTCAAAGTTCACTGTGAATCAAATGTACAAAGAAGCAAAACATCTTCAATCAATTCCTGTTCTCTCACTAGCTGCTGCTTTAGTACCTCCATTTGAAAATTTGTAAGCTTTTCTTCTCAATAAATTTCATTGTGAACTCTTTTAACTCTGATTTCTTATGAGATGGATTTATTTAAAGCCATATACATTACCTTCACAGAAAGAAAAAGAAAAAGAACCCCATTTAGGTTTTGACTACTGCTTTTGCGCTGAGGTTCCTATAATTGCTTTTGGTCAAATGAATGATTAACAGCTCTGGTGATGTTCTATCTGTTCAACTGGATAGTAGTGCTATGGAATCACACAGTGGTGAGGATCACCGGCCCTGTGAGGTAGATCACCGGGGATGTGATAATTCATTTTTCCAGAATTTAAATTGGTCTAGACATGCAGTTGAGCCCAGAACGGGTATTGAGTTTCCTACTATCTTGGACAACCTAATAGCTGGGGAGCGAAATTCCAGTTTCACATCAGAGGTAAATATGTCAAACATGAACTACCGGTATTCAACTGATAATTGAAGTGTATATTTCTTGAGATACTCATTTCTGTTCTTAGATTTAGCTATTCATACTTTACAAGGGTCCTATCCTGCAATTATTTTGTTTGTTCAGCAGTAACTGCACCACTTTGATCACGACTCCTCTATATTGCAATCCCAGCTTAAATGGACAGTCCAATTAGACTTTTGGTTTCTGACTTGCTATTTGGTTCAGTTAATTGAGTGGTGTGGTTCCCGAATCTTGTTAATTAATGGCCAAATTGATGATACTGAAGTTAGATGTGCTTCAAACTGAAGAAAATATGTGCATTCTATTATGACTATTTGATTTTAGACTTCAGTCTTCTAGCCATTTAAGTAAGAGAAGAGCAGACAGCCAGAGAAGAAGAGAAAAGGCAATCTATTTTAACTTTGCAACATGACAAATACCAAACCAGACATTAGTGAATGCAACAGTGAAAAATATTAATATGATCAGTTCCATGGTTTCAAACATGAAATCCCAAAAGAAACAATAGGAAATGGAAAAATTATGTATATGTTTTTGCCTATCAGCCATACTGCAAAATTATTCGAGTCAACACAGTGAGGAACCTCCCCCCACTTTTCTCTTATGGACTAAACAATGGACTTGCTCATATTACTAGTCTCAAACTTAAAAAAGGAGGATACGGGTAGTTTATGGCGAACATAAAATTAGTGAATTAATGATGAATCATCATATATACATTTTGCCGTGCTCACCTAGGCACTCTTTGTCAAAGTAGAGCGAAATGGATTGTGAGGATTCATATGCTGATCCAAACTGGTTTAACCTAATAGTGGATTGTAGACATTAACGAGATACATATGCATATACCATATAATTAAGAGAGGGAGAGAGATCATTGAGGTCGGTAGCGTATAGGTGATTCAGGAGAGGAAAGTGAATAACTGGGAAGTTCAGAATGAAACAAGGAGGAGGGGAAAAAAGCTCCTTAAATTATAAATGCTTACTGCAGAAAGAAGAAAAGGAGATACTGATTTTGACATGTTGATTTTAACCCTGCTATAATATGGGAGAAGATTACCTGTAACCTTGGAAAAGCTAAATTGATTACTATACCCATTAACAATTCTTTGATAACGTGTATCAGTTAATGTTAGTCGGTTTTGTAGAATCAAATTAGAAAGAGCCACCACTATCCCAGAAACTAAACTTGGAAAAGAAGAAGATAGGGAACACACTGTAAGAAAAAAAATGACCAAAGCAATTAAGCCAATATGCTTGGATGCTTTCTACAACTATGCCTTGATGTGAAAGGTTACTTTTTAGATTCTTTCCTTCCAATGTTTGGTAATATTATCTATGTCAGCATAATATTAGAGGAAGAAGTTAATTTCACCATTCTCTTAGTTGCATTGCCTTGTTCCGTTTCTGGCTGATCAATGTCCTTTTGCCTAGTTCACTATTTACATAGATAAGATGTTAGTGAAAAGTTGAAGCGGTAAAAGTAGAGTGTCTAACTATTTCCTTTCTCGAACAAAAGAATAAAAAAGTAGACATGAAATAGTATCTTGCATGGCATTTCCAATATTCGATGCTATGATATTATTTGATTTTGTAAGATCCTGGCATTGGTCTGAGAAAATGTAATCTTGAATCCTCTCTTCAGATATCCATTTCCCATACGATCTGGCTGAAATCTTAATCCAAGTTCAGACATTGTTATGCTGCACTTATGAGTTCAGTAGCCAATAGAAGTTCAAAATGACTTTTTTAAATTGTTCATAAAAGTTTAAAATGACTTCTGCTTGAATTTTAGGTCCTTGTTGGGACTGGATCCAGAATAATGAAAATTATCAGAATCAAATCTCTAAAGGTTTATGCATTTGGTTTCTGTAAGTTCCAGCTCTCTCTAGACTGCCATGAGCTTTATAACAAGTTCAAAAGTTCCATCTTCAGAGCTTAACTATCTTTTGTTATGAATAGATGTGCATCCTTTTGATGTCTGCCAGAAGTTGGGTTGGAAATATGCCTCAGTTCCTTTTTGTGAACTGAACAAACAACAAGATTTTTATCAGGATCTTCTCAGGTATGCATTTATTTAAAACTGTTTAGTGCTTAAGTTTGCACTTACTTTATGATAAGTAACTTTTTGAATCTAAGTTGCCTGTTTTGATATTTGGATTTTTGCTTCTAGCTGTAGTAATTGATATTCAAATCTCCATGTAATATATATTGTTTTCCTGAGCTGTTAAAATGAAGTTATGTATTATACAGTAGGAATGCTCTGTATCTCTGTACTTTTTGCTGTGTCTCCTTGGTCCTCTTTTAATGAATTTTACCTTATCTTTATTATTAAGAATGAACTGTGTCGTGTGACCTCAATTATGCCCATTAGTGAACTAACCAAGCTTCTTTCTTCATTTCTTTTGCTGCTTTGATAGTACATATTTTCACTCCTCTTTATCCTACACTATATATATAGCTTTTCCTCTCTTCTTGTTAAAGTTACTCCTTTTCATCTGAGCTTTTCATGTTTCTTTTCTCCCCTTTGCTTCACTAGAAACCTTTTACCATCACCAGTTTCAACTGGTGACGTCATGGATAATGATCATTTCTCCTATGCACATCAATGATTTAGATTGTCAATATCATTCTTGTGTTGCTATTCCAACCAATTCTAGAACAGTAGCCTTATCACGTGAGTGGCTTATAAAACTAAAAAATAATTAGTTATAATATATGATGCCCCCTCCCCCCCACAAACACACACAAAAAAAAGGGGAAGGGAACACTTAAGTGAAGCGGTGTAGGATCTTTTCCTCACAAAATTGTATTGTTTGGTTCATTTGTTTATCTTTGAAGCGCCCTAATTATACACTCGCACAAATGAAATGGGTGGATTAGTGTGGGGGATTAATGGGTTAGATTTTGATATGTTGAGTTCAGGGTTAGACACTTGAGAAGCAACACTAGTCTTCAAGCTCAAGAAGCATATGCCATTTTATGAAGTGCTTAGAGCTTGTGCTGTGTTGCTATTGTTTTCTCATACCAGTGCTGTTGGACGTTCTGCAGGGAAGACATAAGCATGACTGTAAGGCTTGTTGTTAGCTGCAATGGAATCAAAATCAACACAGTTCGAGAGTACGTTGAAATTTTCTCTCCAGATCTTGAAAAGCTCTGCTCTCACCCTTTCATGTTACCATGTTAGACATTGTGTTTCCATCAGATAAAATCCTGTTTTATAAAATCAAATAGTTCACTATTTCATGAATTGTTTTCAAAATTATATGAGTAGTTAGCTAAATATGATGTACTTCCCACTTCCTTATATTGAAAAACTGACAACTTTTAAACCAATCAAAAAAAGAAAAATGATAGCCTTTAGATTGTTCCTTGTGGCCTCAATACTGTTGAATTGATTTGTAAGAGCTGCCATTGCTCTTCCTGATAATTGTATTGAGGCAATTAATGATATTGAATTACAAATTGAGAAGTGCCTTGAAACTGCATCTACTATTACGCTAAAGGAAAAAAAAATACCTCTGTTCCACTTAGTTTGATACTTTCATTATTAATCCTTTCCAAAACGAACAAACGTTCCTATATTTTCTTAATGAGAAGCCATGGAAATGTTTAAGACCATAAGTTCCAAAAGTTATATAGCCACACAAATGTTATGATATATTTAAGTCCACAAGTTCCGAACTTTGTCCCATCTTAATTACAAAAGTCTCTTGAGTGAAATTTCCAAACACATGGAAGCTTCAAATTTGCCATTCATTGACTTATATTCTGAACTCTGTTTCAATTGCCAATTTCTGCAGTGTCTTTGAGAAATCTCTTCGAGCTCGGTTGTTCAAGGTAAGCCCAACAGTTGTCTTCCACTCACATTTATTTTTCCTAGGTATTTACTACTGCCAGAGAAGAAAAAGACCCTCAATATTGACATTCTTTGTTTCTCTTACAGGCAAATCCTGACACCGATTATCACTGTCTAGAAACATTTGGTTCTATGTTCTCTCAGGATATTCCTATACATGCAGTAAGCAATCTACAACCTTCCCACCATCCATTTATTCTAGGAAGCCTCCTCATTTATTATTATAATATATATATACATGACCGAAATTTTCAGGGTACAACAATCAATTTTCGACGAACAACTGATGGACATTTAATTACTGAGAGTAAGTTAAATATACTTGAGAACACATACTCTTCTACTTGCTTATTCTTTTAATAAAGGGATTACGCAAAACATCTCACTTTTGGACTACTATCCTTTGCAGTCGGAGGCAACCATATTGGAGCAGTTCAGAGTAGAGAATTGTGTAGTAAGTGAACTGTCCTTTTAACTTATTACTAGGCACTTCTGGACATACTGCACAAAGTGGCAAAGATATTGATTCTTGGGGAACTAATTAGAAGGAGAAAATGTATGGGATAAAGATAGATACTTACACTTGTTATTCTTGCTTTTCCAGGGGCAATTTTTGATATGTACATTGGTGATGTTCCTATATGTGAGGAAACAAAAGAAGAGATCGGGAAAAATGTTGCAAGTATAATTAGGGGGTGTTAAAAAGATGGGGTGCTTCTACAAGAGCTTATTTGCTTGTAATAGTTCAGGTTCTTGTGAACTGGACTTTTTCATAGTGCAGTTCATAGCGTCTCGAGTACTAGACATAAATCTCAAAATGAACATAGGTTTCATGAGGATAAATGATTGTTAGTCTTATATATGTAGAATTATTTATTTTAGGCAGGGTTCTTATATTCAAAATTGATTAGAATACAAGATTTCTTGTAACCTTGTTGGCGAGCCACCATTACAGAGCTGTCCCTCGGCCAACTGTTGTAAATGAAAATAGAGCTTGTTCTGCATTTTTTGGGCTTAAGCTTCTCTCATATTCTGTATAATATTTGGTTGATCTTGTCAAGTGATTTGTAGTATTATAAAAATCTGCTAGTTGGATAGGATATAAACTAATATGTATAAGAATTATAGGATTGGTTGTTGTGGGCAGCAACATGGCTGCAAATATAGGCCAACATACTTCAAAGTCATTCCAAAAAGGTAGAACCAATCATCTTGTTGTATTATTTTTTGACACTTTTCGCAGATATGATAATATAGAGTGTAATAAATTCAAAATGCAGGTTTGTTTAGCTAGTTTTTATTTCTCCTCTTCCCCATTTTTTCCAGTCACTACCTCCCACCATTTTGCCAAACTTATATCCCTTCAATAATATTCCCAATATCTCTTTATCTCTTATAGAATAATTTATTTGAATTTTTGTTTTCCACATCACTTATAACAAAAGAGTGAAAGAAAATAGACTCTCTCAAAATATATGTACAAGAAAATAAAAAAAATTAAATTTGATAATTAACTCTTAAGGAGAAAAACTTCACCAAAGAACACACTTTATGCCAAAAAGTCATGAACATAAATTTGGAAAAGATTGGTAAATAACCTCCTTTGGGTAAATCTCACTATCATAAATCATGAACGGCTCAACTTTTCTACAACTAGACTTGTGACTAATTTTGACTACTTGAATGAACAATCCAACCCCAAAAATTGATTTTTCTCTTTTAAGAAATTGATTTTCTTTATATATTTGGCTAGCTTTATAAGTTAATTAACAATGAGCGAGTTAATACTTAGAGACAACTGAAGAACATAGTAAAAATTGTTATTCATTGAAGGAGCTTATGATCAGAGAAGACAATTGTGGTGGGATGGAGTGACGGAGCTGCAAAATAGTGTTTTAAATAAAATTCTGGTAAACACCTTTTTTCGTTATCGTTGGACTAAAGGCTACGTGTCTTTGGTTCATTGAATACTTTAATATATATTTTGACCATTTTTTTCTCTTTAATTTGTGTATGTATATGATGTAACAATCTAAATTAAGTTGCAATGCAATTGGCCATTTAATTTATGTTGGAAGTGATTGTAACCACTCTTTAAGGCTTTTAAAGACGTATCTCAAAAAGTGTCAAAATAACAAAAAGGATATTCTTGTGAATTTGGGCCTTGTTAGATTAATTGTGATTGGGCTGGGATTTTCAAGCTAGATTGAATCACTTTGTGAGTCCACCGTGGAGGTTCGTGCCATGATATCCTTGTGATGAGGGTAAATTGATCGATATGGTACTATTTAGAGCATTTTTTGTCGAGTTCGACTCATGACCGTTATCTTAGCCATAATTCGAGCCCTAGCTTGTCAAGCAATTTATTAGTCATGGTTCAAGTCCTAACACAACATTATCAGTTTTAGAATATATCATATTATATTATAAGTGGGAAGTCCTTTAGCTCAAAATTGAATTGCGAATTTGCCCTTCACTTGAACATTATTTGAATATATATAACATTATATGAAAATAAAAGCGGAATATTTTCATTTTTAATGACCTGAAAAATAAATTCACACTTCAATTACAATAATTAGGATAATTGAAAAGACAACAGTTAAACTTACATTTAAATAACAATGAATAGGGTAAACAAAAAGGCAATTGAAAGTAATAAATCTTTTTTCCAAGTGAATAATGACTTTCTTCAGGTAAATAAAGAAACTATGTTTATCTTTAAGTAAATCATTTCATTTTCATATACATTTCAAAAGGTATGGAAGATATAGGAACGCTATTTTAATTAAGAAATCGAAGACTTTAAGACAATCATGAAGAACATATGAAGTGTGGTGTCTGCAACGATTTCTCGACAGCGACAACGGTGAGAAACTGATTTTGTGTTCCTAGAAATCTCATAGTCCTCCAGCATCCCCTGCCCTTCATCATTTTTCTTTTTTGAAACTTGAAGGTTTCAAATTTTTAACACTATTTCTTTTTTGTTGTTTTCTTCTAACCCCCCCCCCCCTCCTCTTATTGTAAAATATGTCTCTTCTTAGATTTATATGTGATGCAATTTGAAGTGTTCTTGAAATTCAAGGTATTTTGATTTATCCGAGTATTTCTATAACGCAGTTTCAATCAGGATATTCACTAGTTTTTTCCCTTTCTCTATTTTGTTAGTCTTTATTTGTTCCTTTTTACCCTTTTTTACTTTTTTTTCTTAGTTTGTTTTTCATTTTTTAAAAGGTGAAATTTCAACAATAAATATGATGAAAGTATATAATTTACAGGTAATTGTAAAATAATTTTACCTTTAAGAATCACACATGGTATTTTTCGCAGCTATAATTTTTTTTATGCAATATATTTATTCTCTTATTATTACATATAGGTTTTTAAATTGTATACATCATCATTTCTCTTATAAGAGTCTTTCCTTTTCCTATTTAATTTTTGGGTGATTAAAGATTAAGATCTTAGTTAGAGAACATATTTTAATCTTAGTATGTCTTAAATATTATTTTCTCTTCAGTTTGAATTTGTAATATTTTTTCCTTCAAATTATATATGACTCATCACAAGCATGTTTATAATGTTATTATTGGTTCGTCTGTTTTTTTATTTTGTTAATTTATTTTTCGTTTATTAAAAATTAAATTTGAAAACTAAAAGAAATTAATTATTTTTACTATTTGAATAGAGTGATGATCTTTTCATGAATACTGAAACATCATATCATCAAAAACTAACACAAATAGTGTTATATTTCATGTAAATACAATAAAATATACTCATATATAGACCCATGGACTTTATCACAAGTAATTGCATTCTCAAGACAATCTTATCGTATTGTCGTTAAGCTTCGATGTTTATGTTCTTTATAGAAAATGCAAAATGTGTAATTGAAATTTATATTTCTGATAAATTTGTCTCACGCCTTTGTTATTTTAGTAAAGGCATTAAATATATTTATTATTATTTTTCTATCATGAATTCATAGACATATTTTACAGTCATGATTCACATATTTCTGGTTTGATAGAAAATGCACCATTCTATTTTATGATTTATTTTAATGAATAAAAAATAAATAGTAAAATTAATATTGTTAATTTCAATATCTATACCTTATAACTCACTTCTAAATAAATA
>NC_028644.1:51917369-51932060 GCF_001406875.1 Solanum pennellii
ATATATTTATATTTGGTCTTAGTTAGAAATATATTAGCTCTTTTGTGTACTCATCAGACTTATGGGGTCCATTTGAGATATTTTCCTTTCAATTGTGCATGAGTGTACCTACTGGGTTAATGGCGGTCCAATTAGGTTATAGTTAATAATTTTGCTTTTCCGCTCCGTGTTAGATTACTGAGGCATATAGTTAGGCTTATCGATATTATTCCTTCCTTCTGCCTCTTAGTTATTGTTTTACTTATCACTTTTCTTTATGTATCTACTTTCCAGGTTCACTCTACTTATTATGTCTACTGGATATCCATTGTTTTAGAATTGATGATGCACCATGCATCTATTTTCCTTGATGTATATTTGAGCGCTAGTCGATGACGGTGATCTTGTGCATCAGTAGGGACATTTGATGATTGAGGGTGAGCTGATGACGTTCTAGTTTGGTTCATATCCATCTGTATATTGCTTTTGGCTAGTCTTTTGTGTTTGAGACAAGTTTGTGCATATTTTGGAGTCTATACTCGATTTTCTAGTAGTTTTGTACCATCGTCCACCACATTATGGGATTGGATCATGTATTATCATATATATTTATGTCCTTTTCTCTTTTTCACTGTTTATTTTTTCTTTTATGTTGTTATTTCCACTGATTTTAAGGTTTCTACCCGCTAGAGTTTGTTACTTGTTGTTCGGGGTGTTAGGATTGTTTCTTTCCTTATTTGAAGTTTATTTTTTTTTCCTTAAGAAAAGTCAAAGTATTATCATAAATACATGAACTTTTTTTGAAAGGAAAAATATAATTTCCTTTTAGGGAAAATTAGTAAACTGGTCCAAAAAAAAAACATATTTAGTAAAAATATTCATACTTTATAAATATTAGTAATAATGTCAAAAATGTCGTTATTTTAAAAAATTTATGTATCTAAATTTTCCTCCTATTTTATTTCCCCTTTTCAATTAATTCTATATATCTTTTTTTTTTAAAAAAAACAATCTCTCTCATTTTTATCTTTTTAAATTTTTAATTCTCTCTCCATTTAAATTTTTTTTCTTTCTCATGTTTATCTTTTCTGATTTTCCTCCAACATTCAAGTTGCCAATATTTTTCTATATTTTGGTTGTTTTTCTTTATCAAAAATTGTATCAACAAAAATCCCTTTGATTAAGGTATCCCCAATTTTTATCCTATTTTCAGATTTCTTTTCTGATTTTCTTTTTGTTTAAATCTTAAAAAAATGTTGTTTGTATTTCTCAATTTCCGTTATGGTTTACTCTCCAATGGCTGAATCCGAGAGGCTTACTAGAGGTATTCATCTTAATCAACCAATTTCTAGTGATTTTTCATCCTTTAATTTATTTATTACTCAACAAATAGTGTATAATGTATGGTCCGCTGCTAAAATGAGGGAAGTAAGTGGGTTAGAACATTTACAAGACTCATTGGTGTGCAAAACCTTCCTCGAATTTAGAACGCAAATGTAGAATCTTCGTCTACTCGTGAGGATCTTGAAAAAGACGACGAAGATCGGATAGTAGTCGAAGAATTTTCTATTAGTTTTTTTGTATTTATAGCTCTTTTTTAGAATTTATTATGTTTTCTCAATTTGTATTCAAATCACTATGTATACTATCAATATTTGTATTTATTAAAAATTTCATGTTGCATGGTTTATGAATTTTATATTTGTCCCTAATTTGTATTCATCCAAATGTATGTCAACTAGTTATGTATTTTATTTATAAGAAGAACAACTTTCTATTAGTTTATTTGTATTCCAATACAAATACAAGTAATATACATATTGGAATGAATACGACTTAGGTAAGGAAATAAGATTTTGAAAAGAAAAATAAATACACAGTTAAAAAATATATGAATACAAATGTATTTTTTAAATAACTACATATTTATTTGACATACATATTGGAATGAATACAAACTAACAAAGAAATGCAAGCTTCATTATACAAAATACAATATGAAAACTAGAATAGATACTACTACAAACGGTATACATATTGGAATAAATACAATTTAAGCAAGGATATAAAATTTTGAAAAATAAAACAAAAAGAAAAGTATGTCAAATACAGATAAAACTATAGGTGTTCAAGTTCTAATTAAAAAAAATATATTAATAGATAAAATTATAATGTATTATCATAAAGTTTCATAATAATAATTAGTGAGAATGAGATGTTATATTTTTTTATATGATTTTCATAACAATAATTAGTGAAAATTTGATATTTAAATTTTATAGATGCGGTACTTCTTTAATTCCGTGATTTTCATAATAATAATTAGTGAAAATTGAATATTTATTTTGGTTAATAAAAGTATTTAGAAACAAAAAAATGATTAAAAATTGGATATTGAATTATTTTAGAAAAATGGAGAAAAGAATGTTTTTTATAACATGATGAAAAAAAGAAGAAACAAATGAAAGTTGGTGTATTTTGGTAAATTGTAACTGATGATACTTTTAACATTTGTTCCTTTTTAAAAATAATTATCTCCCCTACATTCCTCTCAATCTGTTATATAAAAATTGTATTTTTCTCTAAGTAAAATAAATAATAAGAACATAAATACTACATAACAAACTTAAATTTTGATATTTTATTTAATATTGAAAGTGTTGTTAATGAACCCTCTGAAATGTTAAAATATTGACATTTTGAAAATTTTCCCCCTTTTTTGTAATTGAAATTTTTCTTTCATATTTGGTTTATTCTTTCCAATAGAGGGAAAGTTTGGAGATGTATAAATTGAAGATCTCTATTCTCATAACACAATAGTAACCACAATGTATAGTCATTTGAAGAGTTTTTGTTTATGGGGAGATTTATTTTCTCATCAGTTTTAATATATATTTTTTCTTTTATATTATTTTTCATATAATAATATTATGTTTTTTTTGAATATTTTTAATTATCTAATTTATTAACTCTATAATTTGCAAGTGTAAGCTTCCGCATGACGTCATATTCCCTTCACAATTCAACACCAGGCTATGAATTGACTTACCTATCAATGGGTTCTGGTAGATGCCATCACTGCGCAAAAGTCAAATTTGATCATGATGGACACCTTAGGGGTTCATTTGAGACATTCCAATATTCACCTAGGAGTTGCCTTCTCCCATTTTATCTCCTCTCTTCAACACTCACAAGCCCAAGGTAAGAGAATTCCTTCCTAGATTAAACTTAAGGAAAAATCACATCATATACACATTTAAGAGATAATATTATGGATTTTAAATCTACTCTTAAAAAACTCTTACTTATAACAGTTTATTTATGGATTATAACATATCAAATAAGTTTAACTTTATTTAAAAATCAATTAAAATTTAATTTATTAAATGATTAATCTTTTTATATTTTTATATTATTAATCATTAGGAAAAGGGTCAAAAACACCTCTCAACTCTGTTTTATTGGTTAACTATGCCCTTACAATTAAAGTAAAGTTAATTTTGCCTCTACCATTACTAATTTCACCATATATACCTCTCATTTGACGGAAAGCCCCAAATCAACTCAAATTAACTCAATTTCAATTGAAATTACCCGTTTTTCTCTTTTCAATCCAAATCCGATCCACTAAACCAAATGAATTATTACCAAATTAAAATCCCAACCCATCTCTGTAAGATTCTTTCATCTTCTTCATCTCTAATCCAAACCCAATTTTCTCTTTTTGTTTCTCATCTGTAAACAAATTCATGGTCCGGCTCCTCCAAATACATTCAACTCATTTTTGTTATCCATCCTAAAAAAAGGAACACTTTAAAGAAATATTTCTTAGCTTCCAACCTCAATACTACTTCTTCTTCTTCTTTCAGTTTCTCTTTTATTTCTCATTTTATTGTTTTTATTAGAATTTCTGAAATTGGTTTGATTCTTGATTTCTTCAATCAAACATCTCATAAATCAATAGCTCAAATCAATTTCCATGAAAGCTATGCAATAACTTTACTTGCTTGTTTTATCTTCGTCCTATTTTTTTTACATCCATTCCATATAATATTTCATTACTAACTAATTTGTCTTGTTCGGCAAATTAGTAGTCTCAAAGTATGACAATTATCCAGAGAAAAGCTAGAAAACATTTATTATTGAAGTTGCATTAGAGCAAAGAATACATGATCAATTCTGATACACTCAAGTTGTTTATTGCATAGAGTACAACAGCTCCATTGAGATTACCCAAATGTTAGCAAATTTCTCATTGTGCGCCTAGGACTTCAATCGCAAAAATTAGAACCGAGTTGGGCTGAATACCAACTTCTTCATCTTCTAATGTGGGTTTGGATTAGAGATGAAGGAGATGAAAAAATATTAGAGAGATGAGTTTGAGTTTTAATTTGGTATTGATTCATCTGATTTAGTGGGTCGAGTTTGGATTGAAAAGAGAAAATGGGGTAATTTTAATTAAAGTCGGTTAATTTGGATTAACTTGGAGTTTTCCGTTAAATGAGGGGTATATATGGTGAAATTAGTAACGGTAGGGGCAAAATTAACTTCACTTTAATGGTAAGGGCATAGTTAACCAATAAACAAAGTTGGGGGATATTTTTGACCTTTTTCCCTTAATTATTAATAGTTAATTAATTTAGATTGCAGTTCATTTTTTAAAATCAGTAATTATAAATTACATAAATTTAGGGATTTACATATATAAGAGTTCCTTGATTACAGTTTCACTCCAAACCACTCATTCACTTTAATCCCACCCCACGCCTATCCAATACTACATATCACCACCCACTTCTACACCTTTAGAATCATCCCTCCCATCCTATCACCACCCCCATTGCCCCACCTTCGCAATCGTTCCTCCCATTTCGTTTTTCATCATCATGTCGAAGAAAACGATAGTAACGCCTCGAAAGAGTTCTCGATTAGTTGAAGCAACTTCTACGAATGAAGTACATTCTCCAACATTCAACATATTGACTCAAACTCTGCCGCCAAAAAATGTTGAAAGTTCGGTAAAGGGTGATCCTCTCAATCAAAAAATCAAAAGGAGAAAAATAACGAAGCAAAGAAAATAGTAAGTCCTGCAAATCAAAAGGAAAAAAAGAGGAAGGGGAAACTATAGAAACTCATTCTGATTTGAATTCGAATTTCGTAAGTGAGATAAGAAAAAGACATATTATTGGTTGTAGTTGAAAGAAAATGATTTTTCTTTCAAATTTTTTTCATTGATTGTAGTTTGTGCACATGTCTATTTGTTGAATACATCAGTGATGGAAATTTTTATATGTGTTTCATTGATATCGATGAAAAGTACCATCTTCAAAGATATCACAATCATATGACATTATGGAAACAAAGAATGGTGATGGCGCGATCAGTGAGAGTGAAGTAAGTAGTACTGTTGCTAGCAAATTTGGTGGAACTCGCATGGCAAAAGAACATGCTCTGGATATCAGCAATTATCCCACACCAAGACCACAGAGAACAAATTAAGATAGTTGATTGCACCTAAGACTTATTAGAATTACAAGTTTTTTTAAACTTTTGGACGATAGTTTTGTGTTTGATACAATTTTAAGTCTTTGATGATATATAATATCCACTGTTTTCGTACGTGATTAATTTTTTTTTTACTTCATATTATAACACAAAAAAATAAAAATAAAAAAATGAACGAAGTTGGTATCTAACCTGTATAAATACCTTGAATAAATGATTATGCCAATGTAAAATAGTGATTACCTTGTAACAACCTCAATTACATCTTGTTTTAAATTTATTCAAGTTGGACACCTTATGTATGTCAAATTATTACTAATTTTAAATTATATTATCTTAACAAACGTGGATAAAATATTTTAAAGATGCATGAAGTTGGTATACAATTTGTATAAATACGGGAAGAAGTGAATGTGACAATCTAAAATAGCGATCGTTAAAGTTTACACCAACATTAATTAAATCTTGTTTTATTTTGATTTAGAGTAGGACACCAGTTGGATACTAAGTTAATACCGAATGTATACTAAATGGATATCATAATTACCTTATATAATTTTCACTAACATGAACAGTACCTTATACAATGGGTATGATTAATGAATGAATCTCGTATAAAACATGAACAACCTATCAAACACTTTGATGAAATGCATTTCATATCAATTCTGTATATATTTGGTATGCATTGGCTATAAATATCATTGGAAAAATACATGGTAAAAATAAAAAAAACATGAGTCTAAAAGGCAAAATAAAATAATATTTTTATCTACATAAATAAACTATCATTTTTATTGTGTAGGGTAATTTGAACATGTCTTCCTCTATGGTCCACTTGACAACATCTATTGCAAGTGACTTTAGACCTTTTGAATTTCATATCAGCAAACTCCTTCCAGCTTTCAAGTTGTGGTTTTCCTACTGTTCTTATTAGACCACTATAATTCATAGATAATCCCCTCCATCTGAAAATCAACATATTTTCGTATTTCATTAAAAAGATTAATAGTTAGTCTAACATAATACAAAACAATAATAAATATGTTGTATTTATATTAACTTTTTATATTAAGACAATACAAATTTCATCTACAACTTCATTCTACTCAAACAAAATTATATACACTCGTCATTACTTATTCAACCAATATCATTCAAAACACTATACTAGAATTCACACCATAAAACACATTTCATAAAAAAATAAAATTTCACATTTCATACCAACTTAATACACATTTCATACAAATCATCATACTTCTTACTCGTATGTTTTATACAATACTGAATACTTTTTCATACCAATATCATTCTTCTCACACAAATTTATAAACAATCATCATTACTTATTCATACCAATATCATTCCAAACAGTCTACCTAACTCCAAATCATAAAACACATTTTATAAAAAAAATAACATTTGACAGTTCATACCAACTTAATACATTTTTCATACAAATCATCATACTTCTTACTCATATTTTTTACATATAATTGAATACATTTTCATATCAATATCAATCCAATTAAACTATCAAATTCGTTCAAATCTATACATTTTATTTCTATTTTCAGAAGAAAATTAAAAAGTAATCCATATTATAATTTTAATCTGCGTACTAAATTCATCTCATTATTATTGTTATCAAATTAACTAAAGAAATATCAGCTTCATAAAAATGTTACAATAAATTTGATACTTCTTTTTCACAGATTTCATAACTTTACAACGATAATACTATTAATATTTCATACCCTAATACTCAAATCATTCATATATTAAGTCACTATTCACTAAATCATGATATAAACAGTATATAAGATAACAAAAAGAAAAAGAAAACGTACCAACAAAATCGTTTTACAAAAATTATTACGTATTATGAAAAAAATATTGTTTATACAAAAAACATCACAACTTAAATATAGTATACTTATAAAAATCACAAAATGTGATTTACAGTTTCATTGCTCTCTTTTTTTTTTCTACGCTTCAGTAACATACAAATACAAACAATAAAACATAAAGAATACTAACCTGAAGAATCCCATCTACCACCATATTTAATTAGTATAGATAAGAAACATTAAATCATAACAAAATGAAGATCTTTCAAAAAGAAAATTGAATTTACTCTTCAGTAGCAAGAATTCTGGGAAAAAACAAAGAGAGAAACTTTGAAGAAAATGAATAAAATTTAATTTTTTAAAAAATTAATTTTAACATATTAGAGTGAATTAAGGAAAAAAAATATTCCTAATTATTTTGAATCTCGTAAGTTTTTGTTAATTAAAAATTATCATTAATAAATTCAAAATTAATAAATACGCTTTTATCCTTTTTTTTCTTCAAAAACAATTTATTTTCCTTTTTATCTTTTTATTTTTTTCAAAACGGATTTTTACAATTACTAAAATCTTTTTTTATTCATATTACAACCTGAAATTTTTATTGTTACAACTTAAAAATTTTATTCTACTGCTATAACTTAAAAATATTAATATAATAAATGTCATTTATAAAATTTTCACCAAACTTAATTCACAATAGGAGATTATGAAATCTCACCTTGTTGTGTTTGAATATGACTTTACTATTATTACATTTTGAGTAGATAGTTGATAAATATTATGACATATTTGGCGATATTAGGTTGGCTATGTTGTTGATTTTTCAAGAGAGTAATTTTCTGGATAATCCCAAAAATAAGAGTAATTTATCCGATTTTTTGTAAATTTTCATTAAGCCTTACCTTTTAATTCTATTCCTAAGCACTCATCAGGGTCTTAAATTAGTATAAATGCTACTCATTTGATTTATGATTTCATGCTTACAAAAGAATCAAATGTGTAACAACTTCAGTTTCACAATACAAAGAATCAAATATTATAATCATTAAATTCAAAGTTATAATGAAAAATGAAATTAACCACGAAAATTATTGTAGAAGATAACTAGAAGGGAGATGAGAAACATAGATTTAAAGAAAGGGAATGAGAGGACTAGACATTTTTCTCAACAACTTGCATAATCCCTAAATTACATTCCATCAACCTTTTTGATGGAACTATTCTCCCACCCGCTTTTCAAATCAGATTCCAAATTAACCTGACTCTATTACTTGTTCTCGATCCAATAACACTTGTCAGCCCAATCCACATTGGGCTGGACTTGGTTCATAATAAAATAACTTAATATATTTTCTTCAACAATTAGGTATTTGTCTTATTTATAAATGCATATTAGGTTGATTTGTTTGGTCAGAATTAAGACATTGAATGCCAATTTGTCTCACTAAGAATATGGGACGTAACAAATTGAATTTCATTGAATTGTTTGTCTTAAATTAAAATAAGTAGAGCTATGTAATTAAGTAATCAAAATATTTTACCTAATTCTTAAGATTTTATTCCTTCTATTTGGTTATATATATTTTAAAAAAATATATCATCAAATATTGTGATTGATAGGTAAGTATTCCTGCAATTTTAATTAGAGGCTTCGATTTGAATTCTGAAAATATAACTGTTATTAGTTAAGCACATTTTACTTCAAAGTAAGTTTTTCAATATAACCAACAAGAATTGTGGTAAAATGGTAAGTATTCTTTCATCCTTAACCAAGAAGGTCCTAGGTCAAGTCCCCTTGGGTGCGGGGTCGCCTTTGTTAGGGAGCCCGTTACCCTCAATGTAGGATTTCCCGACGCAAATTTGAATTTAGTCAAGCTCCAATGTAGATATCGAACACCAAATGAAAATTAAAAAAAATCATATAAATTAAAATTAATTGAGCCATAAAATTAATATCAAATATCAAAAAATAGATTTTATTTTTTTTATCCTTCATGTACAAGAAAGTGATTTTCACTTTGTTTCTAGATAATGACTCTGTCATATCTAAACACTCCCTCTATTCCATATTAGTTAATCATTATACTAAATATAGTTATTTTATATTAGTTATCACCTTACTAAATTAAGAAATCATTAATTATTATTTTTTATATCATCCTTGTAATGAATTTTTTTTAGAAGTGTTTACATTTATTTGTAAAATTTTCAAAAAGAAATATTTAAAGGGGTGAATTACTAAAATTGTTTTATTATATTTGAAGCATTATATAAAATAAAAAACGATAAACAAATATGAAATGAAAGAAAATATCAGTTTGAGGTGAAATTTAGGAGCACAAGAAAATGGTTAAGAGTAATGGAGGAGAGAGAAGTTAAAGACACAATTCTAATAAAATCTTATCTTAAGGTAATGAGATGTGGATTTGGATAAGCCTATTATGGCTAGCTAGTCCTTGCTCATTAACACATCAATATTTTTTTTACTCTTGAATTCCTATTCATTTTTTATTTCTTTGTAAGGGCGAAATTGATTTTATTTTAGTTTTGTAAAATTTTCTTTATTTTATATTAATGGTTCACGTTTTACTGTAATTATCAATAAAATAATAGTTTTACTAATTTAACCCTTAAGAAACCTTTTCAAAACTTTACAAACCTGTTTATATAAAAAAAAATAAACTAATTATAAAGGTGAAAGGTGAAAAAATCAATTAGTTGTACCTAAATTGTATAAATGAGTAACTAATTTGGAATAACTATTTATAATAAGGTGGAACACTACGATGACATAAAAAATTAAAATCAATTATTTTTAATAATGTGAACCACTAAAACAGAGCGGCCAGAATACCAAAAATCATATAAAGATTTTTTGTTATTATTACTTAGTTTTGATCTGGTCACTTGAACTGGATGTCATTAGCATTTGTGCTAATTAGAAATTTTGAATCAAAATTGAATTGTTACTGAAATTAGGAGATCAAAAACCAAAAGCAGCCACATTTTGTTTTGTTCAAATTATATATGTATATATAATTATGTCTTTCTAGCCATCAAAAAATATAGTACAATAGTTCTTCATTAATCAGAGGTTTAAGGTTTAAGTTGTGAGTATCAAAAAATCTTTGTAGGAAGAATGAGGCTTCACAATGCGCAATTAAAATCAACCAAATTTCAATATAAATATCAACCATCGAATATATGATAATTTTAAACCATCTAAGAGAGCTTCTATTTCAGCCATGGTATGATTTTGGGCCCTTGTGTTACGGTAAAATCCTATTACCCAGTTACCCTTATGATCCCTAATGACACCCCCAGTTCCACCAATGTTGCATTCCCTTAAAAAACATCCATCAGTGTTAAGTTTTAGGGTACCTTCTTGGGGAGGGATCCATTTTGTATTAATGAGATCTGAGGACTGGAGATTTTGGCACTGATTTAAGTACTGATGGTATTTTAACAAACTGTTTCTCACCTTTCCTGGTGGAAGAGAGGAATAGAATATGTTTTATAGATTCCTCTTCTCTCATACAGATGGTACATGTGTTATCAGATACCATGTTAATATGATATAGAAATGAGTTAGTTGAAAGTCTATTATGCGAACATAAACAGAGGAAGAATTTAATTTTATTTGGAATATTTTTTTCCAGATCCAATTAAACTGGTATGTTAACACAAGATTAGTAGTTTTGTGGACAGATTTAGTGGTAAAATAGCCATTTGAGTTTTTTGTCCAATAAGGTATATCGATATCTGAGGGATCGAAATTTAATATAATATTTTTAGCATTTTCTTTAACATCTGTTGAGATGTAAATATCTAGTACATCCCAATTCCAGTTATTGTTATCCCAAATGGATGAAATGATTGCAGTTTCATATTTCCGAGTAAGGAGACCCTGAATTAGATGTCTTAAAGGGGGGTTATTAGGTTTTTATCTATGGAACCAAAGGCTAATATTATTATCATTTTTTGGGATCCAGACAGTATTTTTCTCAGAAATTGAATTTCCCATGTTAATATTTTGCCAAATAAATAATTTTTTACTAGATGTTTTCTATTATACTTCATCTTCATGGTTTTCACCCAAAGATTAGAGGAATTTGTAAGAAATCTCCAAGCAAGGCTAGCCAGCATAGCTTCATTTTTTTCATGAGTTGATATTATCCCAAGGCCTCCATATTCTTTAGGAGAGGCTACAATTTGCCATGCTATATAGTAAATCTTCTTTTTATGATCTGTGGAACCCCAAATAAAATCCCTTTGAATTTTATCTATCATATCTTTATTTTTTTGGTAAACAAAAATATTGCATCGAATATGTTGGTATAGCATTAAGAATAGCTTGATCAAGTACTAGACGGCCAACATGTGTTAAAAGATTGATCTTCTAGGAAGAGAGTTTTTTTTCATATTATCTATAATATGTTGGAAATCTGCATGTTTTTGTTTACTATTAAGAATAGTTAAACCTAGATACTTTCCAAAATGTATGGAGGGGGAGATGTTGAAATATTGTTTAATAAGAAGTTTTGTATCTTCATTACAATATTTTGAGAAGATAGCTTTAGATTTTGTAGGATTAATTTTTTGTTCAGATAGTCGGGTAAAAATATTCATACATTTTTACATGGTATTAATAGAAATATTATCTGCTTGAGAGATGAGTGTGAGATCATCTCCGAAGAATAAATGTAATAGTAGAGGACCATTCTTACTAAAAGTTATTGATTTCCATAACAAAATATCGACTTGATAATTAATATACGATGACAGAAGTTCCATGCAAAGGATAAATATATATATGGAGACATGGGATTCCCTTGTCTTATGCCTCTAGAAGGGGAAAAGAACTCTGTACGAGTACCATTAACTAGTACAACTATGTTACTACTGGAGATGCAACTCAAAATAAGTTAAGAAATTTTTGGCGGAAATTTAAAATGGTCAAGGGTTCTTTTCACAAAAGACCATCAAGTCTATCAAAGGACTTTTCTAAGTCTAACTTAAGTATCAGGCAACCTTTATGACTCTTAGTATTCTTAATATGATTCATAATTTCTTATACTAAGATTGCACTATCGCAAGCTCTACGACCTTTCTAAAACTCGTTTGGACTGATCAAGTCATTTAGAAAGGGTTTGATTCTATTAGCTATAATTTTAGTAATCACTTTATAATTGTATTACATAACCCTATTGGTCTAAAGTTCTTTAGTAGATTTCATTTTTAAATTTGCAATAAGACAAAGATAAGTCTTATTTAATTCTTCAGGCATAACTTGAGTTTTGAATATCATGACAACATTTGAGAACTGATTTCTTCACAGTATGCCAATGTTTCTAAAAAAGATTCGGATGAAGACCATCCGGGCCCGGGGCTTTGAATGGTTCACCAGAAAAAAGAGCTTTAACTACTTCTATATGTGATAATGGTCCATCTAAGGGAGAAAGGTCTATTTTATGGATGCTTGGAGTTGCTCTCTTAATATCTCCCCAGTAGGTAATTGTATGACCCGTGGTAAAACACAAATTATAATAAGAGTAGGTATATTCTACTATTTTTTTCTTACTAGTTATCCATTCATCATTCTCATCTTTAAAGAAAGAGATATTATTATGTCTCCTCCTATTTAGTACTGAAATATAATAAAAACTAGTATTTGCATATCATCCTTTATCCAATTAATTCTTGATCGAAGTCTCCAATAATCTTTTTCTAGTTTTAGTATATTATTATATTCTCTATTCAACGTCATTTCTAAATTTTGAAGATAGTAACTGGTTTGATAGGAGGGGAAATTTTGTATACCTCCCAGTCTGGCTAGAATATTTCGTTTCTTTTTAAAAATATTACCAAAAATATTTCTTCTCTAAAGCTTTACTTCTTTCTCAATAGAGGATGATGCATTACCAAACTCTTTGTTACTCCAACATTTTTCTACTAAATTTTTGAAATTTGGATGCTCTAACCAGAATTTTTTTAATCTAAATGTTTTAAACTGATTTTCTAAGGATGGTTTAACAAGTGTTATAAGCAGAGGGTTATGATCAGAATGAGTCTTTGGGCATTTGGATATTTTTCGATCCATTCTTTATTAGCAAAAGCTCGATCAATTCTTTCAAAAATAAGAGCATTTCTTTCTCTCCTATGATTAGACCAAGTATATTTACATCCTTTAAATTCTAGATTAATAAAGTCGCAATTATTCAGACAACTCCAAAAATTGTTACTTCTCCTAGAATTTATTTTCCTTCCACCCCATTTATCTTGTTGATTAAGGATTTCATTAAAGTCCCCCGCAGTAAGTCAAGGACCATTCAGACAGGTTTTCATATTTTCTAATTTTTTCCATAAAATATTTCTTTTATATATATCTGTACTTGCATAAATTGCCGAAAAATACCAAGAAAAGTTTGTAGGAAATACCTGAATCATTGCATGCAATTCCTGATCATCTTTTTTCTTCAAGGTTACATTAACCATGTTAGCCCACATTATCACGATTCCACCAGATCTACCTTGAGCAGGAATCTCAATGTAGTCATCAAAATTAAATTCACATTTTAGATTATTATGATCATCCATCTTAGTCTCAAGTAGTGCCACACAACAAGGGTTATGATTACGAATAAGCTCTCTAAATTTTCTTTTAAAGTTTTCATTATTTACTCCCCTAGTGTTCCAGACCATGAAGCTAGTTTGATGCATCATTGGATTGTGAGTTATCTGAGGATTCTGGATCTCTTCGCTGTCCAAATTTGGGACTTGAGATACCCTCATAGTTGGGGTCATAATCACCACATGTTTTGCCAAGTCCTTGTTCATTGGTGGCCTTAGTACAAAAGAGCATTTCTTTAGATTCATTTGACAATTGTGAATGTATTTTTTGTCCTCGTTTTCTGGAAAAACTTGCATGTGCAAGATTTGATATTTCAATGTTCTTGTTAGAATCTCGCTTGATTCTTGGGGGCTCGCAGTAGGGGGAGGGTAGTCTGTTGGAACTATGCCATGAGGCATCATAGGGATTATTATTGGACGTCCTTGTCATGGAAAGAGAAGTGGATTGGCACTCATCGGTTCCGGCGGAGTGAAGAAAGGAGTTTGCACTAGATTGTGCATGTTGCGAAATGGATCTAGATGATGTGGTAAGTTCCATAGAGTTTGAATTGTTTGTATGAAACCGGAGCAAGATTAGGAGGTATCGTGACCTAAAGCAACACTTTTGGTGGAGTAGAATGAAGCGCGACATTGTTGATTTTGTTGCCAAATGTCCAAATTGTCAACAAGTAAAGTATGAACACCAGAGGCCCGGAGGAACACTTCAGAGAATGCCCATTCC
>NC_028644.1:51941338-51943374 GCF_001406875.1 Solanum pennellii
AAATAATAGATGTTGAATTTTAGAAGTTATTGAATTGTCTTTTATTAATGAGTTTAAGTCTTCCGCATTGCTTTATGTTGATATTAAATTGAAATGTTAAGGTTTAGATTGGTTGGTTCGCTCACATAGGAGGGTAAATGTGGGTGCCAGTCGCGGCTCGGTTTTGGGTCGTGACAGGGGGCATGCTGCAAGAGCGTATTTTTATTTTTAAAATTCAACGGACAAAAATTGACGGAGCTGACGACGCTAAATGAATAAACGTACTCCTGAGTAACGTTTTACACCTAAAACGTTACTCAGAAGTACGTTTATTGAGAATCCAATCACGGTCCACTAAATCCAATCCTGCAAATGCAGAGTCAAATCCTGCAAATTTAAAACGTTACTATGAATAACATTTTATACCTAAAACGTTATTCAGGGTAACGTTACTCGTTAATCTTTTGCAATGATGTCGTTAGTGTATAAATTTTCCCTTCAGGTGAGTTTTCTAGTGTGAATAATAAGCGTTGTGCTCCTATTGTTTGTCAATTACACAACTAATACAAGATTAGAGAAAGAATGATACCTCCCAATGGTTATAATACCATAAAATTTACAAACTATATGAATAATCAATAACCAAATAGATAATTACAAAAATTGCAAAAAAAAATTATATCTTTTAGCTGATTAGAGGTGGTGGAAGTATAACCTCCCATCTTAGCAAAATTGCTTTCCATAACCACTGGAAAAACACAAACCAAGTACAAAATAATTGAAATATCCATGATGTGTTGCTACTGTTCTTATTGATAATTAAAAAGTTTTCTGAGTAATAAAACATGTTGCTACTGGACAATAGTTCTTATAATTTAGACATTAACACAAAATGCAAAGGGACTACAACTTGTAGCTACTGGAACAAGGATGTAAGTTGTAACAAATCATTCGTCGCGTCATGTCTCAAACAAAGCTGCAATTTTTTTCTGAGAAAATGGCCAATTGGTCTTGATGTCCTTTCTCCTGATTCTGAAAACATAATCCCGACAAATCATGAAATCTCATCTCATACACATCCATAAAATCTAATACCACAAATAGCAACATAAAACTCATCTCATACCATAAATATATATAGTTACATGAAATCTTATAGCACCTGCGTAGAGTACATCATTTACTAAACATATTTTTGAATATTGCTAACACGGGGGGTTATACTTCCATCTCTAATCAACTAAAGATATAAAGATGGGGGTTTTAGGTGTAAAACGTTAAGTAACGTTTTAAATTTCCAGGATTTAAGTCTGCATTTGCAAGATTGGATACAGTGACCCGTAATTGGATTCTCAATAAACGTACTCCTGAGTAACGTTTTAGGTGTAAAGCGTTATTCAGGAGTACGTTTATTTATTTAACGTCGTCAACTCCGTCAGTTTTTATCCGTTGAAATTTTAAAATAAAAACACCCTAAAACGTTACTCAGAAATACGTTTATACTAGTTTTGTAAAAAAAATAAAAACATATTATTTTGGTGAATTGGTTTAAATAATGGCTTAATTTGGTCAAAAATTCCATACAACAATGGATGTTGTGCAATGTGGGTTGAAATTTGTGGTAAGTTGTCCATTGTGGGATTGAATAGCCTTGGAGATCTCACTACTGGAAATAATTTGATCCTTTGATGGAGAGGGATGTTTGTTTTGAACATTATAAGAATAGGGTTTTATCTTGTTTATATCGTTAGAATTAGGTTGGTTGAAATGAGGTAATGATTGAGTATCTTAATAGGAACATAAATTTGGATCCTTCTACTTTAAAAATATATCACTAGAATTTAGTGTAATTTTTTCTTTTGTAAATAATCACTAGAATTTAGTGTAATTTTTTCTTTTGTTGGACAGATATTGTAAGTAATGCAACAATTAAATATTTGAATTTGAAAAAATAAATATTTATATAATAAAGTATAATTGAAGATACATATTTTAAGCCTTCAAACTTCTCTTATTTCTTATATATATATATATATATATATATATATATATATATA